>NC_044033.1:11738410-11868581 GCF_901765095.1 Microcaecilia unicolor
TCGTCATCATATTGACGGGGCGGGACAGAGAGGGAAGTCTCTACTGTGCATTTGCGAGTGAGTCGGTCACTCGCCGTTTATATGTTTGATTCTTCACGTTCATTAACACATGGAGGCATATTTTCAAGCACTTAGTAATATCAGTCAGTCTAAGGGGCCCATTTACAAAGCAGTGGTTACCCCAATGCAGGCTTACCACTCGCTAAAAGGGAAGTACCGCCAGGCTACCACAGCAGCCTGGCAGTAGTTCCCTCCCCCAGAGTCCGCCATTTCCAGCGCTGCAAAAATATCTCAAATTTTGTAGCGCCAGTGTGTACCTGGCAGTAATCGGCAGCATCATGTGCTGCCCGGTTAGCGCAGGAGTCCTTATCACCACCTCAGTGAGTGGCGGTAAGTCCCCCCTCCCCCCAAAATGGCCACGCAGCAAGTGCTTCACTTACTGCATGGCCATTTCTTGAGAAAAAAAAGCAAGACCTGCCTTTTATCCGCTGTGATAAAGGGGAGCCTCGACGCGCATCAAGAACAAGTGCCAACACCAGCACAGGACCCCGTTTTCTGCAGCTTCGTAAAAGGACCCCCCCCCCCTCCGAGTGCTTTGAAAATGAGCTCCATAGTGTCTTACCCTTTTAACCAACCTGTACTGTCAATCCTGACCCGTTACCTTTATGGTGTTAATGCTCTCATATGGTAACGTTAGGCAACTTATTTACTTAACACGTTATGTAGCTTTTGCTCCAGGTGCCGTTTGGTTTTGACTCACACAGTAATCTTGTTAGTTAGGTATGATGCAGCTTTAGTGCACCTCCCACCTTGAAAAGTGTGTGTGTGTGGGGGGGGGGAGGGAGAATGACTGTGGGATATAAAATGGCAATACACAAGCCATAAAAAAATCCACTACTATGTATTGAACAAGAAAAAAAAAGTACTCATAACATCCCAACAGTAAAGTTGTATTACAACTGTAAAGTATAATAAGCAAAAAAGGGAGGAAAAGCCTCGAACTCGATCCGGGACCTTTTTGACTAGCAAAAGTCCTCCAAGTCCTAATGAGTGCCTCCATAGCAGGGGTAGCCAGAACACGAGGTGGGAGGGGGCACAATTTGGACTTTGTCCCTGGTCTCCAGTGCCGCCACATTGCCTGCCCTGCTCTCTCTTCCCCTTACATCCGGCACAGTCCTTTTAGTGAAACTGAAATTTCACGAAAAGGAGTGCCAGTCTGGGTTTGTGGGACAGAGGTGAACAGAGACAATCTGCGCCTACATTTATTCCTTGCTACGGACTGGTTTAATCCAGCATGGTGCTTGGAGCCTTTAGACATCAGAAACTACCAACCAAGCCAAACATGACATTCCCAGATGGGTTTTATCATTAGGACATCAGAGAGAGTGGTGACCCAAGTGAGAAAGACTTGCTTGGGTTCATTGTTATCAGTGTGATGGAAGCACATCTACCAATTGCAGAGATTGTCTATGGAGGCCATGGGACTGAAACATAACAATGGATGGTCAAAGATAGATGGAAGACACATGTTCCCTCTTCTCTGTTTAGAGAAACCTCCTGAAAAACTGAACAGCACGGCCACCGAGAGACAAGCCTGGGGCAGGGCCACTGCTGCGCCCCCCCCCCCCCCCCCACACTCGGGACCCAGTTGCCCCTAGCTTGATCTAAACATGTATACCTTGGAGGAAAGACATGTTAGGGCTGCTATGATAGACATTTAAATACAGTACCTTCAAGATATAAATGCACTGGGGAGAGGGGGGGCTGGCCTCTATCAAGGGAAAAGGGGTAGTCTTAGGAGTAATTTAGGGACATATTTCTTTACAGAAATGGTAGCGAGTGACTGAACAGCCTTCAAGCAAAGGACAGTGAATTCAGGAAATCATAGGATAAGCATGCATCTCTGAGGAAGAGGAAGGGATTGACTGGCACATAACTACTACCTATATTTAAAAAGTGAGCACAGTATTTCCCAAGAAAAACATGGGCTTATCTTTATAAAGAAGCTGTTCCATGGGAAATTCTAAGCACGCTAAGGTTATTTAAATGCTTTGGGAAAGTATTATCAATACGGTAAAAAATGGTTTAAAAGAGCTCTGTTTTACCACAAGAATAATGTTTCAATAGTATCAAATATCTTTTACAGCTCCCATTGCTCCTTCAGTCTGAACTTCTACCAGCTTAGAGCAGAAGTACCTCACACACACTTACAAATGGAGGATGTTGGCGATGCCTCCTCTTTCCTGAGTTTCCAAGTAACTTTTCAGATTGGAATACACTGATCTATATTTGCTTAGTACAGTATCAATTATCCAACCTTTGCTAATCTGACCATCTGGCCTGACAGACCCTCCCAGTGATGTCATTGCATTTAAAAATCTTTGCTTTAAGAGCAATTTTTGAAAACCGGGAACTCTAATCAGTGGCGTTCCTGGGGGGGGGGGCGATGCCGCGCGCGCCTGCCCTCCGTTGTTCCATGCTTCTTCTCTGCCCCAGAACAGGTTACTTCCTGTTCCGGGGCAGAGAAGAAGCATGGAACAACGGAGGACAGGCGTGAGCGGCACACCCCCCCCCCCCCCCCGGCGGCGTGCACCCGGCCGGGGGGGGGGGGGGGGGCGGGCGAATCGGCGATCCGCCCGGGTGCCAGCCCCCCTAGGAACGCCACTGACTCTAATGCCTTTGTTTAGGCATTGTTTTGAGGGCCTTTTGAAGTGTATTCCACATTAATCCAACTTTTCAGTTGTCCAGTTTCTGTTTATGTCCAGTAATTGAGACTGTACTGTACTAGTTACTTTTTTATATTTAGACTTTTTCCGCTTTATTTTTACTTTCCAAATTTGGATGAACTGAACCCCTACAGGCCATTATTAAGTAGGATTTCCAGCTTAAATCCTGTCAACTAAATAACAGTTGTTTTTTTTGTAGTCTGGCAAAAACAATTCTACCACACAGTTTTACCTGGCTAAGCTGTGGCCTAAAGAAAATGCATAAATTAACTTTTTTTTTCAGCTAGAATATCACCAGCTTTACTAAAAGTGTACGGAAGTCCTGGAACAGCAATCGGTTCAGGAAAATCACAAGAATCCTCCCCCCCTCCCCTCAGAACAAAGTCCCTCTTTGGTCTGTGTCAGGTCTGGACAGTTCTCCATCCAACTCCTTTAAAGTCAGAACAGCCCCCATCGCCCCCCCGCCCCTCCTGAGAAAATCTATCCCAACTCCCCCAGCAGGACAACAATCCGCTTTCTTACACAGACTGGTTGTCTTGTGGGGTGTCCAAACCCCCTCCTGGACCACTGATGTTACTGAGTGATTAGAAGGCTTAGGGGGTCCTTTAAGTACGTGGGCTTACAGCGCGCCAATCTAGAGCTACCACCGGCCCGAGGGCACCAGTGGAAGTTCTACCCCCAGTGGAAATATTTAGAAAATATTTCTGCAGGGGTTTAGCCGGCAGTAATCGAACAGCGCCGCATGGTGCGGGAGCCCTTACCGCTACCTCAATGGGTGGATTAAGTGCTCTGCCCCTGGCAATGCGGGACAGAGCAATCTTACCACATGGCCATGTGTTTTGTTAGTGTTTTTACTCACAGCGGTAAAAAGGGCCTCAGCGAGCAGGCAAACACAGCCCCACCTTTTTTTACTGCAGGTTAGTAAAAAGGGCCCCTTAGAAAAGCTGAATGCCTATCCAGCAGCTGTGGTACAGTGGTCTAAGAATAAATCCACTATTTCTGGGATAAGCAGTATAAAATGTTTTGTACATTTTTGGGATCTTGCCGGGTATTTGTGACCTGGATTGGCCACTGTTGGAAACAGGATGCTGGGCTCGATGGACCTTTGGTCTTTCCCAGTGTGGCAATACTTAAGTACTTGGGATTCTGAATGGAATCTTGCTATTCTTTGGGGTTCCAAATGGAATGTTGCTACGATTTGAAATTCTGCATGGAATGTTGCTATTCTTTAGAATTCTAGAATCTTGCTACTCTTTGGGGTTCTACATGAATGTTACTATTGTTTGGGTTTCTGCCAGGTACTTGTGACCTGGATTGGCCACTGTTGGAAACAGGATGCTGGGCTTGGTGGACCTTTGGTCTTTCCCAGTATGGCATACTTATGTACTTACGTAACCCATTGAAAATCCATCCTGGAAAAGCTGAAGCTACACTAACTGGGAAAACAAGATACCTTTCAAAATTAAACCCCTACAGGCACAGTCAAGTTGAAAGCGTAGAATCATACATGACTCACAATCATTTCCGGCAATCACCCTTTTAACTCTAAGGCAGCTGCACTGCTACTTGATTAACACCTCTTTAGCTAACTACTATAGGCCAATATCAAAAGGGCTGGCTAACACTTACCAATGCTATCCATTTTTTTTCTTTTATTTATTTCTCTCACTTATAGCCCATTTATGGGTTAAGGAATAGATTCGGTCTATGAGGAAAGGCTGAAGCGTCTAGGGCTCTTCAGCTTGGAGAAAAGACGGCTGAGGGGATAAGATAGAGGTCTATAAAATGATGAGTGGAGTGAGATGTGAATCGTTTACTCTTTCCAAAAATAATAGGACTAGGGGGCATGTGATGAAGCTACAAAGTAGTAAATTTAATACGAATCGGAGAAATGTTTCTTCACTCAATGTGTAATTAAACTCTGGAATTCATTGCCAGAGAATGTGATAAAGGCGGTTAGCTTAGTGGGGTTTAAAAAAGGTCTGGACAGCTTCCTAAAGAAAAAGTCCATAGGCCATTATTAAATTGACTTGGGAAAATCCACTGCTTATTTCTGGGCTAAGCAGCATAAAATGTATTGAACTTTTATGGGATCTTGCCAGTATTTGTGACCTGGATTGGCCACTTATGTACTTATAGCAGTGCTGAAAAGACGTGCCAAGTGCTAGTCTATAAATGTTGCTCAGAGTTGTGCACCAAATTCCTGTACCAAATGTTGGTCACAAGGATTTACACTCCTGGCATGTAAGTTAGGTGTGGATCCCCCCAAATTCTACAACACTGCATGCATCTTTTGAGAATGCCCATGCCCCCCCTTTTGGGGAGGGCACTGTTTGATGGTGGTGTGTTTATATCAGACTTTAAACAGCACAAGGGATTTACAAGTCCAGCTGAAGTTCAGACTCCTGAGGCAGGAGAACTGCACGATGAAACTCAGGACTGCATCAAGTCTTGGTATCATGTTTATAGATCTCTATGGCTGTATGTTTTTCTTTTCTTTTTTTTTACTTGATCTTTGTTTGTGACCTTTTAATAATATCCCTTCGTTGGCACTTTGGTCGCTCCCCCTTTCATTTTGTTTTTTCTCATTTAATTCTGCAAAGGAGTGGCTTTTTTTTGTTGTAATTGTTATGCTATTCATTTACCTCCCTGTTATGCTGTTTGATTTTGGTTATTTCTAATCCTAATGCTTGTAAACCGTTTTGACACTGTCCTTGACAGGAACTATACCAAATAATTTTAAACTAAAATTTGCCCCTTCTTACCTCTACAACCCAATGTTTAAATCTTCAAACCTCTTCATCTAGCTTCCTACTCCACTGTTAGGAACGAGAGGACTTTGAAAATTTACCTCTATGTATGTGCCAGATTAACTGTTGCAGTCATGCTAGAGGGCTGGATTAGATTCTGGCTTGTAATCATCAGGTCACGGCAGATGATGTGGTGGAGACATTATCCAAGGAAGGGAATTCCAGCCATTACACAATTACAACCCTTAACTAGCTAGACTCAGCGTGCATATGAATCAGCTTTCCTGAGGGAGATGAAATGTGTGGCCCATGGCCAAGGACCGTTTATACAATGGTACAATGCTAAACCCTCCCCCCCCCCCCACAAAAAAAAAAGAGAGAAAAAAAGCCCAAAGGTATAGAGCAATTAAGAATCAAGATCTGTTCAAAAAGGCACCAATTGAAGTCAAAATGATATGCAATATACACCCACCCCTCTGATTCACACCGACCCTGCAGGGGTATGACGAACTGCTAGGGAGAGAGAATTCCTGTATGTTATGAGCTGTAATATGCTGCATGAAGCAACCTGCAGAATACCAAAATAAGCAGCTACTAGGCATCTGCATTTGTTTGAACATTAAAGCTAAATGTGATGAGTGAGGTCATTTTGGTGTGTTCCCTTTAAGAGGATCAAATGTAGATGAGGCTCAAATGACACAACAAATATCCATTTGTTTTCAAGGACATCACAGTTTATGAAAGTGGTTCCCAAGTCATTCCTTGGGGTACACCTAGGAATATCCTGAAAACCTGACTGGCTACTTGGGAGTTGTACAATTCTAAATAGAAGCCAGTGAACAGATATCCACTTGGCAGCGGCAGCCTGAGACACCTCCCCCCACCCCAAAAGAATCCACTAGACCAGCATTTGGTTTCTAATCAAGGACACAACCCATCCTGGTCCAATGTCCTCCTCTGGGAAAGGGTGTCTCCTTCTGCTGCCAAGTGGACATCTGTTGACTGGCTTCTACCTTGACTGTACAGCCCCTGGGCTTTAAGGCTGATGAGCCTGACAGACGGTAGCCGCCTTGAAAAGAAATAAGGAACTAAGAGTCACTCAGTTTTACCATGCTGATTTTTTTCTTCACAAGCAGACACACACGCCTATTTTCCACCCTCACCACGGGTCCAAGATTCATGACATTTCTCTCATGGAATTCAGGGAGATAAGCTTGCATCAGGAAAGTGTAGGCTTCAGAAGAGTGAAAATTATCAGGTGTAGAAACACAGAATGCAAAGCACACATAAATGGCTCCGGTACAGCGGGGCTAGGCACTGACAGTCTGTTTCAAGTTTACACACCAAATGAATTGGTGCACGAGACACCATCCGAATTGGTATGACAGTCAAAGTTTGGCACACACTATGGGCCCACAACAACTACAAAAATTAACTAGCTTGGCTATAGTATCCACTGTATCTCTAATACCAGGTATGGTGTGTACACTATGCTGTATATTAACAGTAAAATTCTTACATGTTACAAAATATATAGAAACTTTCTCTCACTGAGAAATAGCAATGGTTGATAGAGGGAGGCATGGGAATGGTGGGAGAAGCAGCAGGATAAGATGACTAGGAGGCATATTTTCAAAGCACTTTGGGAGGCTAAGTTCCATAGGTTTCTATGGAACTTTGGGAGGCTAAGTGCTTTGAAAATGAGCCTATAGGTCTCTCTGGAGAATCAGAGCCAGAACAGCGTTAGGGGTGGTGATCACAAAGCTGGCTCTTAGAATCCCTGAAGTCCAGCAGCCAAGATAAAGAGAATTTTTGCAGGTTTCATTGAAACTCTGAAATACCAGCTGTCTCTACCCCTCTCCACACAGGAACAAAATCATTGCAGAGGTAACGGAGGGCGGGGCAGGTGGCCAGCAAGCAAAAGCCAGCAGAATGCAATAGTAAGCACACCCCGATCCTTCCTGACAAGTGTATGGAGAAGGTTTGGGAAAAAGATACTGACTGAACTGAATGAATCATGAGAGATTTCTCAATCAGAAGACATTAGCAGGTTTAACAACTAAGAGGGTTTGGATAAGCTACTTGCTAAGCATGATCGCACCCCTCAGGGAGAGCTAGAGAATGAGGGACGTCCCTGGCATAGCCTTAGCACCCATTCTAGCAGCATCAGCCAAGAATGGATTGTACAGCACTTGAGGAACAGCATTTTGCTGAACCCATTTACTGTTGTTGTTGTTATTTATTTATTTTATTGAATTTGATATACCTTCCTCTCTGGTAACACCAATCAGAACAGTTTACAATGTTAATTAAAACCTTATACTGCAAAAATATACATGACATTAAATAAATCTACAATGAAAACTGCAGTACACAGACAATTGGAAACAACTATCTAGTCAGAGTTGTCTGAACCTGGAAATACTAAGTAAAAAAAAAAAAAAAAAAATTATATATATACTAGTAACAAAGGCCCATTTCCAAACGGAATGAAACGGGCGCTAGCAAGGGTCCTCTCCGTTCCTTCGTGTCTCCCTCCATGCCTCCCGAGTTGTAGACTCCCCCTTCCTCCGATTACAACCCCCTCCGTTGGCATTACTGGCTGCCCCCCGTGGAGAGCACCCTTACGTCCGGAGAAGCTGGCCCGAAGCCTCAGCGTGCGTGTGGTGAGTGTGACAGAGGTGAACTTCTTTTCAGGGCTGCGGAGCGTTCCTTGTTGAAGGAGCATCTGTTGACGTGTCTGTGCGCGCGTCTGACGCCAGACGCGCGCACAGAGACGACAGATACTCCTTCATGAAGGCACGCCCCGCAGGCGAGAAGAGAAGTTGTTCGTCGTGAGGAGAGGTAGGCGAAGGGTTTGGGGGAGGGTTTTCGGAGGGAAGGGTAGTGTGCAAAGGGTCGCGGAGGGGGTGTGTTGGAATCGGAGGGAGGGGGGAGTGAGTAAATGGTTCTTAGGGGTGTGACAGGCGTCAAAGTGGGAGGGATGGAGGGAGTGACATGTGTGTGGTTGGGGGCGGGTGTGTTGCTGGTCGTCTGTGTTGCGCCCTCGACGTCATCACGTTTGACGCGAGGGCGGGGAACACAGACATGGTGAGTTTCATGGCTTCACCACCATGAACTAACGAACCCTTGAGGGAGTGTGCAGTTGGCTTCAGGAGCTTTTGTCCTCAGAACGTTGAGGTAGCGTTTTATGTACGGATGGGACGTGGCTGAGGGCGGGTCTATGACTGAGGGTGACAGGTCCTGATACCCTAGCCTACCAAGACTACAGGAGTGCAGTGCTTCAGTGCCTAGCAGTGAGCTTCAGAACGTTCGAGGTGGGATTTATTTATATAGATATACACACAAATTTTTTTTTTTAAATAGCAGTTTTAGTACCCTGTAATATTTTTTTTACTGATCTTTTCTTTCAGTAATCTACATTTTACTTTTACTGCTTGTAAAGTCTGATATCCAAACAGTTATAAAGGCCAGCAGTACAGGAAAGCTACTAGGCCATCCGTCCAAACGGCAGCCTCTATCATTTCCACAACCACTATCCATTAGAACTGATTTATTTCATCACTAAAGCTGGCCTCCTCTACTTTCGACCCCCCCCCCCCCCCCCCCGCCAGGTACCTTTGGGACCCCCGCCACGTTCGTGCAGGATGTCAGGAGTCAAGACTCACAAAAACAGATCAGCGAACGCACTGGAGACCAGCGCTGAAGAGGACTTCGGCTGGCGGGGGTTGGGCGTTCAAATGGCAGATGAAGTTCAACGTTGACAAGTGCAAAGTGATGCATGTGGGAAGGAGGAACCCGAATTACAGCTATGTTATGCAAGGTTCCGCTTTAGGAGTTACGGACCGAGAAAGGGATCTGGGAGTCATCGTGGATAGGACGTTGAAATCTTCGGCTCAATGTGCTTCGGTGGCTAAGAAGGCGAACAGAATGTTGAGTATTATTAGAAAAGGGATGGAAAACAAGCATGAGGATGTTATAATGCCGCTATATCGCTCCATGGTGCGACCGCACCTGGAGTATTGTGTTCAGTTCTGGTCGCCTCATCTCAAAAAAAAGATATAAAGGAATTGGAGAAGGTGCAGAGAAGGGCAACAAAAATGATAAAAGGGATGGGATGACTACCCTATGAGGAGAGGTTAAGACAGTTAGGACTCTTTAGCCTGGCAAAAAGGCGGCTGAGGGGTAATGAGTGGGGTAGAGCGGACAGATGTGAAGCATTTGTTCACGCTTTCTAACAATAATAGAACCAGGGGACACAAGATGAAATTAGAATGTGGTAGGTTTAAAACAAATCGGAGAAAGCTTTTCTTTACACAGCACGTAGTTAGACTCTGGAACTCATTGCCGGAGAAGGTAGTGATGGCAACTGGCCTTGCTGAGTTTAAAGGGGGTCTGGACAGATTCCTGAAGGAAAAGTCCACGGATCGTTATTAAATTTTGGGGTTTTGCCAGGTTCTTGGGGCCTGGATTGGCCGCTGTCGGAGACAGAGTGCTGGGCTTGATGGACCTTTGGTCTTTTCCCAGCGTGGCAGTGCTTATGTACTTATGTACTAAGTTAACTGACAAATTAGCCATTAATTAGAACCACCACTTGTGATAATTGCATTAACATGCTAAATGTCATTAATTTGCAGCTATGCATGTACCTGCACTTGGTATTCTATTATGTACCAAGGGGCCCCTTTTACTAAAGGATTGCTGCATGGTAAAGGGCTTGCCATACGGCAAAATTTGAACTACCGCAGGCCTAACGCAGCCTCTAGCTGTCATTCCACCCCCAGAGTGCGGCATTTCTAGCACTGCTGGAAATTCCAGAAAAATAAATACCAGAGAGGGCTACCCGGCGGTAATGGGGCAGCACCACACACTGCTCAGTTACCGCCGGGTTAGTGCAGAAGCCCTTACTGCCACCTCAATGGGCTACGGTAAGTGCTCCCCCTGAAATGGCTATGCAAGTAAGTGCAAACTCAGCGTAAGGCCATTCCTTTTTTCAGGCTTTTCACTCGCTGCAGTACAAAGGGCCTCAAAGCGTGGCCCCTTTTACCATACCTTAGTAAAAGGGCCCCTAAAATATTTGCATGCTAACTGCAAAGGGGGTATGGACATAGGAGGGGCATGGGCAGGTCAGGGGTGTGACCAGCACTTAGGCACCAAGAGAATGGTATGGGACTTGCGTTACAAGACGTATGAGGAGAGACTTGCTGACCTGAACATGTATACCCTGGAGGAAAGGAGAAAAAGGGGTGATATGATACAAATGTTCAACTATTTGAAAGGTATTAATCCGCAAACGAACCTTCTCCGGAGATGGGAAGGCGGTAGAACTAGAGGACATGAAATGAGATTGAAGGGGGGCAGACTCCAGAAAAATTTCAGGAAGTATTTTTTCACAGAGAGAGTGGTGGATGCTTGGAATGCCCTCCCTCGGGAGGTGGTGGAGATGAAAACAGTAATGGAATTCAAACATGCGTGGGATAAACATAAAGGAATCCTGTTCGGAAGGAATGGATCCTCAGGAGCTTAGCCGAGGTTGGATAGCAGAGCCAGTGGTGGGAGGCGGGGCAAGTGCAGGGCAGACTTCTACGGTCTGTGCCCTGAAAAAGACAGATACAAATCAAGGTAAGGTATACACAAAAAGTAGCACATATATTGTTGAGCAGACTGGATGGACCGTGCAGGTCTTTTTCTGCCGTCATCTACTATGTTACTATATTATAAGCATACCAACACCTAACATTTAGGCCAGTGGTTCCCAAACCTGTCACATTTTCAGGGTATCCACAATGAATATTCATGAGAAAGATTTCCATGAACTTCTACTACATGCAGACCTATCTCATGAATATTCATTGTGGATACCCTAACAACATGACTGGCTGGGTGTTTCCTCAGGACAGATTTGGGAACCCCACTAATTTAGACACAGACATTTACAGCAGCCATCGACATGGTGGAAGCAGATATGGAATTTGCGCTTGGCATGCAGGATCCCTTCACCTAAATTTAGGCAATCTGTACTGAATTGCCTCCCTTTGGGGGGGGGGGGGATGGCACTCCTGAGTAGGCGCTGAGAAGATCAGCACTAAATAGCATTCTGCAAAGGGCGCTCTGCACAGAGCTTCCTTAATCTTGCACCTAATTTTGGGCTTGCTTGCTGAAATCTGATGTAAATGCTGGTGAGCAACTAATGCCAGCTGGATGCATAAATGACCCTAATCTATAACATCGCATCCACTTCTGAGGATGTCCTGACCCACCCATGCCCCTCCCTTGGCCACACCCCTCTCTGGCTGCATTTCATAGAATAGGTGCAGGACAGATCTGTGCCTAAACCCAAATGATAGCAATGAATACCAATTATTGACTGTCAATGTCTCGTTCAGAGATGTTGGGGGGGGGGGGGGGGGGGGCAAGATTCCCCAGGCCCGGCCTCCATGGAAGGTCCAGCACTAGTACTGGTCGATTTGTTTTGTAAAAATAAATAAAAACAACAAAAATATTGAGGACCCCCACGTACCTTTTAAAAACAGCAGTTCTTCGCCAGCAGCGAACACGAGCATCCAGTGACTGATACACACTGCTCGCACCAGCTGCATGGCCTCCCCTGTGACACAATTTCCTGTTTCTCCATAGGCCGGAACATGCCAGAGGGAAGGCTGTGGGGCTGGAGGGAGCAGTGAGTATCCGTCACTGGCTGCTTGTGCTTGCTGCTAGTGAAGATACCGGAGGAGGGGCAACGGGGGTAGGGGAGGGCTCCTTGTTTGCTCTGGGCCCGACCGTCTCTTGGCAGCCCCGGTCTCATTAACCTTGGCTATCTATAGAGAATCTGGGGATTAATGTCTTGTAGATTAATGTCTCTGGCAGATGCCTGCCAAAAAGATTTTAAACACATTTCATTGAAATGGATAGAAAATACCATTATTATTATTAACAGTACAAAATTACTTGCCCCACTAACTAACGGAAATTAATGAAACAAAATTCAAAAGCTGAAAAACTTTTTTTTTTATTTTACTGTGCACATCCCCAAAGGTCACTATAAGCTCTTAAGTACAAAATGCTAAAATCTCAAACATCTATAGATATATGGAAACCAATCACTGAAGTATTAGATTCTGAAAATAAACGTATGGCGTAATCTAGTGGAAGACAATACATTTACCTTCATCTGGCTTCTTCACAAAAGTTACTTCTAATTCTTCAAACCTCTTACAAGCTGCATGGACATCAGGGACTGCCAGGCCAATGTGACCTGAACAAGTAGAAAACAGTGAGGTGATGTCAAGATGCATAAAATGTGTCACTGTACTAATACAAGGTACTGGCAAAAATATACTCAAATCTGTAAAACAGGAAGCGATGTTAGCAAATGCTTGTGATGGAATAAAGAGTATCATGCCCTAAATAATCCCAGAGAAAGTAGGGAAGCCAGCGACAGAAACAAATGGGGTGCTCAAGGAGACAGACATAGACAAGAGGCAAATCCATTCACTAATGTTCTAGTCAGGGGCGTAGCCAGACAACAGATTTTGGGTGGGCCTAGGCAAGAGGTGGGTGGGCACCAAGTGTGCCCCTCCCCCCTCCCTCCCCCCCACCAACCACCCAAAAAAATATCTCAGCTGGCGGGGAAAATGCTTCTTTCCAGCTTGGCAGTCTGCAGCAGGCATGCCCTGAAAACTCAGCATGCACAGGTGCCGGTATCATGGAGAGTAGCGTTTTCGTTACCATCAGGGGGAAGTCTTCAGCTGGTGGAGCTTGGGATTCCCCACCAGATACCACTAAACGTGTGCTCCTGTTGGGTGGGCCTGAGCCCTAAATGGATGGGCCCTGGCCCACCCAAGCCCACCCGTGGCTACGCCACTGGTTCTAGTCAATGGATTCATTCACATTGATTTGTATTCTTTCCAACCCAATGGGGACTACCGCCGTGCTCCTGCGGTAACCCGGTAGTAGTACTGGATTGGCATGCACCAACCCTTTAGTAAAAGGGCCACTTAATGCCAGGGGAGCCAACTTTTCAAAATTATTAGGGGTGCTAAACCGAATAGAAATGACCTCTCCTTGGACACAATCAAGGAATTTGCTCAATATTGGGGGTGCTCAAGCACCCACAGAGCCGGCTCCAATGCTTAATGCGTAGAAGTGCAAACCTTTACTATACTTCAATAAAAGCGCCCCTAAGGGCTGAATTCTATCTCCCCTTATTCTCTAACCATGCCCCTGTTCCACACATGACCCTCCCATTTCAGTGCCCCCTTCTTTTTACTCCCACCTAAATGAATGCACATAAGTTCTAATTAAATCTAATCAGTGCCAATTGCTTGTTAAAAAGCCAACTGGCACTATTTAGCTCATTATTCAATTAAAATGCACGCACCAATTGTGCACAAGTTTTGGCGACTGTTACAGAATTAGGGGGCAAATGTATAACTCGGCCATTCACTGCAGTGGTGGTTATTGATGCCTTCTGTACACCTATGTACACAAAGGTAAACGCACTCTACATAAAAAAAGTACTATACACAATTAAACTTCACACATAAAATGCAAATTAGCACATTTTCAGTTTCTTATGAAAACCAAGCAGGTCACCAAACGTCCTCAATTCATTAGATAATGCATTCCAAGAACCAGAAGACACAGAAAGGCTTTGTGGTTTGAGTGATCTGTGAGCAACCAAAAGTTCAAAGGAGGCACCATCAGCGAGGTCTGTAAATATGACATTCCAGAACAATCAGAGGTATTACATTTGACACAAGCAATTAAAGGGTGTTAAATACTGCAGTTATCATGGCTTAATGTAAAAAAGTAACACACAAGAGCTGCAAATCTAACTGTCAGGAGCATGTCCAATCATTTTCCTTTGCAGGTTGTGCGTTAAAGTTGTATTAGCATCAGGCACTTAGAGCTCGATTCTATGTATGGTGCCTAAAAAAAAACACAAAAAGTTCCTCACGCACTTTCTTAAACCTCCATTACCCCAACTGTAGAGGACTTAAATACAAATCATTATATGCATCCAGCTTCTCCTACATCTGCACGCAACTATGGAACGCACTACCGAACGCCATAAAAACAACGCACGATCTGACAGCCTTCCAGAAGTTACTGAAGACTAACTTGTTCAATGAGACTTATAAAAAGAATCCTTCATAAAAGACTTACCATCAAAACTGTACCAGAACTAGTCAACATTGAACTCTTTAATCTGGTTACTTTAATCACATTGCTATTATTGAACGTTATACTTTATCCTAGATCTCACGTATCTGATATGATTCCTTTACTTCTAATTTACTTGATATTTTATGTACCTTAATTGTAATAATACTCTGTACTCCTCATTCCGTTAATGGCGATTGCCATTGCGGCATAATGTAAGCCACATTGAGCCTTACATTATGCAAAGAGGTGGGAAAATGTGGGATACAAATGTAGCAAATAAATAAATAAAGTTAACGCATGTGATTATGTCTAAGCGTATTATAAATACCGCGCAGAAATCTACGCACGGTATTTAGAATACGCTTAGACGTAGTTCGTGTGTGTAAATCTACGCCCATCCATTACACCAACAAAAAGCTGATGTAAATCCCTGCATGTAGATTTCCGTGCACTGGCCCATATTTTATAACACGCATAGATTTTGGAATACCCACAAAACGACCATTTCCATGCCCCTAAACACGGCCCTTTTTGCCTGCACGCATTAGAATTCAGGCACAGTACATTACAGAATAGGCTTAACAATGTACGCACGTAAATTCTAATTTTTGCCAATTAGTGCTCGTTGTTGCTTAAGAGCTGTTAACAGCTTGTTAAAACAATTAATCTACATGAGTATAGAATACGCCTAGACTTATGCGCAGAACCACACGTAACTCTAGGGGTGCTATACGGAATCCAGGGGTTAAGGGGAAATTCTATAAGCTACCCTCAAAAATTGGCACCAGGAAAAAAAACACAGCACTAAGCGCAGTTCTATAAGGGAAGGCAACCTTTATAGAATCACAGTTAGTGCCCATTCCTCTGCCCAATTTTTGTCGCCTGCTGAAACCTGGGATAAATGCTGGGACCCAAGTTAGGCGCGCTGAGGCAGTGTTCTGTAAGAGAATGCATTACTTTTCAGAATGCACCCGACATGCCAATGCCGCTCCCCCTTTTCAGTTACAGCCATTAGAATTAGACACTATGCTTTATAGAATAGCATGAAGCTAGATGTGTAAATGTTAATGCATGCCAATTATCAATAATGGTTGTTAGCACTCATCACTCTTTATTCCCTGTACTAGGAGTTACATTATGGAAATCTTTACCTATTACTGTTAGAACAGTCAATAGCTACCTTAACTTCAGAAGGAGCCTAAAAGCCTCTCTTCCCAAAGACCGTTTAATACACTATCCATATCAACCTCTGTTTCATTTGACATTCTCTGTTTTTGTCTCACCTAGAATGTAAACCGCACTAAACTCTGGAAAGGGGATATTAGCAGTATACAAGAATTGATTTGAATTTGAAATATTAACATTCATTGGCTTGTTAGCCAATTAATTTGCATGCCCACATCTCGGGACCACGCCCAAATTTTGACGCACAAATCTAGGCGCCATATATAGAATCCAGGGGTTAGTGCCTACTATTTAGGAGACTTAAGTGGTCCTTTGTTAACTGCGCTTATCAGAGCACAGTAAGTACAGTTCATTAATTGCTGTGCACTTTCCTTTCCTATTTTGTGCCTAGTTCTGCCCCAGAAACAAAAATTCCTTAACACATGACATAGCGTATGGTAACCTTAAAAATACCGCAAAAGCAGTTAGCGTATGTGTGTTAGTTGTTATCATATGCTAAACTATAAATTAATAGTCTAATGCACCTCAGTGAAAGGGCCCCTAAATTAATTGAATATAAATTCACAATACGTGCAAGCAACAGATTTACAGGTCTTTTGCTATCTTTTGTCAAACTCAGTGCTTGCTTTGAGAATTAATAGGAAACTACCACGTTAGAAGAAGAAAACTCTGGTAATTGCATTTTATGGAGTAAATAGGTTCAGGTTTAGATTCAGTTTAGTTGTTATACCGAACCCGAACCTATTTAATTCAGTCTAGTACATGATATTTCTCAACACAGTGCAAATAAAACTTGTTCACTACAGCTTGGACCACATACCAAATCCTCGGGGGTCGGAGTTACCATTATGGTATCCTTTCTCTTCGTTTTCTGTACCCCAATTGCTTTCAAAGGGAAAAAGATTAAAAAAAAAAAAAAAAACATCAATGCAAAACAACAAAGTAAAACTAAATACATGAAGAATAAATTCTGAAAGTATATTGGTTTAATTACCGAACTACCATTTATTTTAAATTTTACTCATGCCATACAAAATGCAATGCTACTAACCAAATATAAAGCATCTCATATACAAAACCTTGCTCAACTTGTTTTTAGCTCAGCATTTTTCACCAACCCCTCTGTACTAGCCTCTACCAGAGGTACAGAACCAGATTTATTTCATTTCATTTATTCGGTTTTATTGTATCCCACATTTTCCAAAACATGTTTGGTTCAATGCAGCTTACATCACAATAATTGGATTATTACAACAAATTACTTTCTTTTGCATTATTGTTTGTTATGTATCCTGTATTGTTTGTTTATTGTAAGCTACATTGAACTCAAAAATTGTTTGGAATAATGTGGGATATAAATGTCAGAAATAAATAAATAACAGTTACTTAGACTTTCTTCCATTTTATATTTTTATGGTTTACTTTTTAGCCCTGTCATCACAATAACAGTCCTCAGCTAAGAGAAAAGAACATAGATCTTGCTGGAACTTGGTAGTAAGGGCCCAACCCCTATCACCCCCACCTTCAGGGTGTGAAGACTATGCTCCGATTGATAAAACAAACAAAAGGAGCCAGTTTTTGATAGTGAACTCCTCAACCAAGCTCAGCTGTCTAAAGAGTAGAGTGATTGTGAAAAGATTTCATTTACATATTTTCCTTGCTCTGGCCAGAGAAGGAGCTGACAATGTGAATACCCCACTGCATGGTGGAAAAGCTGTTCTTGGTTGTAGGAAACGGGAGAATATACTTCATCCACACATAAAGTACACAAGGAAGTAGTGGTTGTAACACTCTCAAAAAGTACTGCTCCAAATTGGAGATCATTACCAATGTATCTTTTTCACCCCAAGTGTAAAAGATACAAGGAAGAAGGACCCGGCCATTATTGAGACTTGTTTGTATGGATCATGACACTATTTAAAGACGTGGGATTCTCTTTTCTCAAGTTACCACATGAAGCTGCAGTCTCAATTGGCACAACACCTCACTGGAAACTTTGGTGTGACAAACCCCTAGTCTGATCTAGCCTATTTTCAACCATTCCTTTCCATTCTTTCCATTATTGTTCGAAGGTCTGAGTATCATGGACATATCATATATATATCTATACACAATTTATGCAAAATACAGCCATAAAACGCAATCAGTGCAAGGAAATGCGATCATGTGACTTCTTTACTCAAGAGTACATTGGTTGCCACCTTCCCAAAAGGATCACATATAAAAAACATTACTACTTGTATACAAGGTCCACCATTCATGTCTTCCACACACTTTTTAATCCCCTAGTCTCCTACACAAGAATTTAGATCAACCAACCAAGATTGCCTGATAATCCCCTCCTTTAGAAAAGATCAGATACGGTACCACTCAGAACTCCATTTTAAGTGTGGAACGCCCTCCCACTATACCTGTGACTTAAGACCTCCCTAGACAAATTAAAGCCGATCTAAAGACTTTCCTTTTCAGTGACGCCTCCAAGTAGGTGCATCACCATTCATTTATCGGGCTTCTGCAATCACTACTCATTTCAAAATATCTGTGGGTAATCATAAGACACTTACTTGAGTGAAGTCTTGAAATCCCCCACTACGCTATCCCTCCCCTTTGCTATCCTGTACTATCAAAGATTGTAGGGGTTTTTTTTGGTTTTTTTTTACTCTCTTTAGCTTCTCCATTTACTTTTAGTGTAAACAGATAGGAAGTACAACAAGTACTGATTCAAAAGTTTTAGGGCTTAAAAACACTACAGGAACATGCTTATGTCCCAGTTTTGCCCACTCACTCATGCACATACAGTGCAGTGGATAAACTCTGCTACAATAATTTTCTCCCTCCCATGCAGTATAGTTTTGCATTGTTGTGAGGGTGCTAGAGGGGTTCTCTTCACCCCAACTCTGCATTGGAAAGTGATGTGGTTGGAATTGTGGAGTGGCTGCTATTAGAAGGAGGGAGGAGTGGAAGGAATAGTGTAAGTAGGAGGTCTGTGGCCAGCAGTAGTGAAGGGAGTTTGAAGGAACTCCACAGGAAATGTGAGGTCCCTTAAAAATTTTATGCTAATGTCAACATGAATGAAGACATTATGGCTCACAAGGACGGGATTGTGACTGCAAAGCAGCTGGGACCTAATGATATACATCAGAGGGTACTCAAGGAACTCAGATCTGGCAGCTCCACTGTCTGGCCTCTTCGATGCTTTCTTAGCGTCTGGAGTGGTCCTAGAAGACTGGAAGTGAATATATTCCCTCTACACAAGAACAGAAGGAGGAGGTTGTGAATTACAGACTGGTCAGTCTGACCTCAATGGTGAGTAAACTAATGGAAACGCTTTTGAAGCGGAGGATTGTGAGGTTTCTCAAATCGAATGGACTGCAGGACCCAAGGCAGCATGGTTTCACTAGAGGCAGATCTTGTCAGACAAATCTGATTGACTTCTTTGACTGGGTGACCAAACAGTTGGATGAGGGAGGGGAACTAGATGTGGTGTACTTGATTTTAGCAAAGCCTTTGACATGGTTCCTCACAGGCAACTGATAAACTGAATGCCCTTGGTATGAGACCTAAAGTGACTGACTGGATTAAGAACTGGTTAAGTGGAAAGAGACAGAGGGTAGTGGTAAATGGAGTTTGCTCTGAGGAAAAGGTGTATCGTAAGAATCAGTCCTTGGGCTGGATCTTTTTAACATCTTTGTGAGTGATATTACAGAAGGACTGTCTGCTAACGCTTACCTCTTTGTGGATGATACCAAACTCTGTAATACAGTGGACACCTCAGAAGATGTGAATACCATCAGGAAGGATCTAGCGAAGATTGAAGAATGGTCCAAAAATTTGCAACTAAGATTTCATGCTAATAAATGCAAGGTCATGCATTTGGGTCACAAAAGTACAGTATAAGGGGGCTGAAGTGCTTCTGTGTACGAAAGAAGAGCGAGACTTGGTGGGGTGATTGTTTCTAATGAACTTAAGCCAGACGAATGCTTGGGTGCATAAGGAGAGGGATAACCAACAGGGAAAGAAAAAAAAATATGATAGTGGCCTTGTACAAGTCTAGTGAGGCCCCATTTGTGCAACTCTGGAGACTGCACCAACAGAAAGATTTAAAACAGGATGGACTCGGCCCAGAGGACGGCTACAAAATTGGTCAGCGGTCTATGTCATAAAGCATATAGGGACAGGCTTAAGAACCTCAACATGTATACGCTGGAAGAGAGGTGGGAGAGAGGAGATATGACAGAGATGTTTAAATACCAAGGGCATAGGATTAAGTTAAGAGGAAATAGGCTGTCGCGGAATCTGAGAAAATACTCTTACATAGAAAGGGTGGTTGATGCATGGAATGGCCTCCCGGTGGAGGTTGCAGAGACTAGGACTGTCAGAATTTAAGAAAACATGGGACAGACACATGGGATCTCTTAGGAAAAGGAAGCGTTAGTGGTTCCTGAGGATGGGCCATTCGGCCCTTATCTGCCATCATGTTTCTATCACTCATTAGCCTGCCAAGCCAACTGACAGTAAGGCAGGATGATCCCTCAGGAAGTTATTCAGTTGTGTCTGACCCTCTACGCTGGTTAGCCCAAAGTTCATTGCCCAGCTAACTTCATGTCAGGCTGGACAAGAGTATGGCCTAGGTGGTCTCACAGTGGGTCAGGAAATATAAGGTACAACAAACATTTTGCCTTGTGGGTTGTGCTGTGAACTTTACAATAAACCATAGTCCAGCCTTTATATCACCAAATTCTTGTCCGCGATAACTGTATGACATATTGTATTCTTTCCAAGCTTCACAAGAAGATATCCTGACTGCTTGTGTTATTACCAAAGCAAGGAATCACAGCAGCTTTCATTGAACCATCAAAGGAAGAAAGTTTATTATATCCTAATCAGTCAGGGTTTAGAAGGAGTTATAGTACAGAGACTTTACTGGGTACTCTAACAAGTGAGATTAGAAAATATATGACTTTGGGTCAACATACATTGATATTGCAATTTGACTTATCCAGCGCACTTGATGCGGTGGATCATCAAATTCTTTTGGAGCTTTTGAGCTCCTTTGGTATTGGTGACCATGTGCTAGATTGGATGAGAGGCTTTCTTAGGTATAGATCCTCAAGTATGACTGGGGCTGCATCAGATGAATGGAAAGTAGATAGCAGGGTGCCACAAGGTTCCACCCTATCCCCAATATTATTTAATGTTCTTAATGTCTACCCTGGGTTTTTTTCTGGAAAAGGAGGATATTTTTTTCACTTATGTGGATGATATTACATTATATTTTCTTGTTTTTTTTAAAGGCAAGGATGATATTAAATTAATATATTAATCAAAGTATTGTTTTAGTAGAAAGATGGGCAGTCTGCTTATGTGCCAAGCTAAATCGGGATAAAACAAAATATTTAATTATAACTGCTCCCCATATTGATATTTCTAAATTATGACTATGTTTTGATAGTATTTATTTTAAAGTAGAATCAGAATTAAAAATATTGGGTGTTGTAATGGATAAGCATTTGTTCCTGCAAAAAGTCTCAGGTTGCGGTTAAAAGAGCATTTAGTGTGCTAAACAAATTGAGACAAGTACATCATTGTTTTAATAAGGATAATTTTAGAACGTTGGTACAATCTTAGATTTATCGCAGAGAAGATTTGTAATGTTTTATACGTGGGTTGTAGTACTTTAGTAAAGAAGAGATTACAAACTGTGCAAAATGTAGCTACTAGACTGATTCTATTCAAAACTAAATATGAAAGACTGACCCCCTTTGTATGTTGAATTACACTGGCTTCCAGTGGAGGCAAGGAGAATTTTTAAGTTATGTACTTTGGTTTACTCAGCATTTGAAGAGCTGCATTTTATTTCCTAATTATAAGAATAGGAGGTTAGCGGGTAATTATCTGAACTTAACATTTCCATCACCAAGAGGTTTTTGGAATCAGATATAAGACATTACAGCAATCAAAGTAAAATAAAATAAAACAAAAGACGATACCTTTCTTATTGGACTAACAATACTTTTTTTTTTTATTAGTTAGTCCAATAAAAAAAAAAAAGGTATCATTTTATTTTATTTTCTATGTTTTATTTTACTTCTATTGATTACCTTTAAAAGTGGACTAACGCGGCTACCACATCACTCTACTCAAGACATGACATGAAATTACTCTACCATATTTATCAGCAAAATGGTGGAACACTTTACCAACTCAAATAAGGGATCATCTCCTGCTACTGAATGTTTTGCAAGACTTATTTGTTTTCAAAATATGTATTAGGTAAAGATAGGGTATGAGCCGTTTCTTTTATTCTTATCTGTGTTATAATTTAATCTTTTGATATATTCAATTTTCTTTACAAATCGCACTGAATTCTTTTTGGATATGTTTGCGATTAATAAGAACTAAAGTAAAGGAAAAGTAGCCATCTCCATCATTTACTTAACGATAGGTTTACTCTCTTCCTACACTACTGTTTAATTTTAATATGCAATCCATGTTCAATATGTAACATAGTAGATGACGGCAGAAAAAGACCTGCATGGTCCATCCAGTCTGCCCAAGACAAACTCATATGTGTATACCTTACCTTGAATTTGTACCTGTCCTTTTCAGGGCACAGACCATATAAGTCTGCCCAGCAGTATTTCCCGCCTCCCAACCACCAGTCCCGCCTCCCATCACCGGCTCTGGTACAGACCGTATAAGTCTGCCCTCCCCTATCCTCGCCTCCCAACCACCACCCCCTCTTCCCCCCACCTGCTCCGCCACCCAAGTTCAGCTAAGCTTCTGAGGATCCATTCCTTCTGCGCAGGATTCCTCTATGCATATCCCACGCATGTTTGAATTTAGAATTCTAGAATCTTGCTACTCTTTGAGGTTCTACACGGAATCTTGCTACACTTTCAAATTCTGCATGGAATCGTGTTATTCTTTAGTAACATAGTAACATAGTAGATGACGGCAGAAAAAGACCTGCATGGTCCATCTAGTCTGCCCAAGACAAACTCATATGTGTATACCTTACCTTGAATTTGTACCTCACCAATCTAATGCATTTTTTTGAGGGGGTAAGCAAACATGTGGACAATGGGGAGCCGGTTGATATTGTATATCTGGATTTTCAGAAGGCGTTTGACAAAGTGCCGCACGAAAGACTCCTGAAGAAATTGCAGAGTCATGGAATCGGAGGTAGGGTATTATTATGGATTAAGAACTGGTTGAAAGATAGGAAGCAGAGAGTAGGATTGCGTGGCCAGTATTCTCAGTGGAGGAGGGTAGTTAGTGGGGTCCCGCAGGGGTCTGTGCTGGGTCCGTTGCTTTTTAATGTATTTATAAATGACCTAGAGATGGGAATAACTAGTGAGGTAATTAAATTCGCCGATGACACAAAATTATTCAGGGTCGTCAAGTCACAGGAGGAATGTGAACGATTACAGGAGGACCTTGCGAGACTGGGAGAATGGGCGTGCAAGTGGCAGATGAAGTTCAATGTTGACAAGTGCAAAGTGATGCATGTGGGTAAGAGGAACCCGAATTATAGCTACGTCTTGCAAGGTTCCGCGTTAGGAGTTACGGATCAAGAAAGGGATCTGGGTGTCGTCGTCGATGATACGCTGAAACCTTCTGCTCAGTGTGCTGCTGCGGCTAGGAAAGCGAATAGAATGTTGGGTGTTATTAAGAAGGGTATGGAGTCCAGGTGTGCGGATGTTATAATGCCGTTGTATCGCTCCATGGTGCGACCGCACCTGGAGTATTGTGTTCAGTACTGGTCTCCGTATCTCAAAAAAGATATAGTAGAATTGGAAAAGGTACAGCGAAGGGCGACGAAAATGATAGTGGGGATGGGACGACTTTCCTATGAAGAGAGGCTGAGAAGGCTAGGGCTTTTCAGCTTGGAGAAGAGACGGCTGAGGGGAGATATGATAGAAGTGTATAAAATAATGAGTGGAATGGATCGGGTGGATGTGAAGCGACTGTTCACGCTATCCAAAAATACTAGGACTAGAGGGCATGAGTTGAAGCTACAGTGTGGTAAATTTAAAACGAATCGGAGAAAATTTTTCTTCACCCAACGTGTAATTAGACTCTGGAATTCATTGCCGGAGAACGTGGTACGGGCGGTTAGCTTGACGGAGTTTAAAAAGGGGTTAGATAGATTCCTAAAGGACAAGTCCATAGACCGCTATTAAATGGACTGGAAAAATTCCTCATTTTAGGTATAACTTGTCTGGAATGTTTTTACGTTTGGGGAGCGTGCCAGGTGCCCTTGACCTGGATTGGCCACTGTCGGTGACAAGATGCTGGGCTAGATGGACCTTTGGTCTTTCCCAGTATGGCACTACTTATGTACTTATGTACTTATGTACCTGTCCTTTTCAGGGCACAGACCATATAAGTCTGCCCAGCAGTATTTCCCGCCTCCCATCACCGGCTCTGGTACAGACCGTATAAGTCTGCCCTCCCCTATCCTCGCCTCCCAACCACCACCCCCTCTTCCCCCCACCTGCTCCGCCACCCAAGTTCAGCTAAGCTTCTGAGGATCCATTCCTTCTGCGCAGGATTCCTCTATGCATATCCCACGCATGTTTGAATTTAGAATTCTAGAATCTTGCTACTCTTTGAGGTTCTACACGGAATCTTGCTACACTTTCAAATTCTGCATGGAATCGTGTTATTCTTTAGTAACATAGTAACATAGTAGATGACGGCAGAAAAAGACCTGCATGGTCCATCTAGTCTGCCCAGGACAAACTCATATGTGTATACCTTACCTTGAATTTGTACCTGTCCTTTTCAGGGCACAGACCATATAAGTCTGCCCAGCAGTATTTCCCGCCTCCCAACCACCAGTCCCGCCTCCCATCACCGGCTCTGGTACAGACCGTATAAGTCTGCCCTCCCCTATCCTCGCCTCCCAACCACCACCCCCTCTTCCCCCCACCTGCTCCGCCACCCAAGTTCAGCTAAGCTTCTGAGGATCCATTCCTTCTGCGCAGGATTCCTCTATGCATATCCCACGCATGTTTGAATTTAGAATTCTAGAATCTTGCTACTCTTTGAGGTTCTACACGGAATCTTGCTACACTTTCAAATTCTGCATGGAATCGTGTTATTCTTTAGTAACATAGTAACATAGTAGATGACGGCAGAAAAAGACCTGCATGGTCCATCTAGTCTGCCCAAGACAAACTCATATGTGTATACCTTACCTTGAATTTGTACCTGTCCTTTTCAGGGCACAGACCATATAAGTCTGCCCAGCAGTATTTCCCGCCTCCCAACCACCAGTCCCGCCTCCCATCACCGGCTCTGGTACAGACCGTATAAGTCTGCCCTCCCCTATCCTCGCCTCCCAACCACCACCCCCTCTTCCCCCCACCTGCTCCGCCACCCAATTTCAGCTAAGCTTCTGAGGATCCATTCCTTCTGCGCAGGATTCCTCTATGCATATCCCACGCATGTTTGAATTTAGAATTCTAGAATCTTGCTACTCTTTGAGGTTCTACACGGAATCTTGCTACACTTTCAAATTCTGCATGGAATCGTGTTATTCTTTAGTAACATAGTAACATAGTAGATGATGGCAGAAAAAGACCTGCATGGTCCATCTAGTCTGCCCAAGACAAACTCATATGTGTATACCTTACCTTGAATTTGTACCTGTCCTTTTCAGGGCACAGACCATATAAGTCTGCCCAGCAGTATTTCCCGCCTCCCAACCACCAGTCCCGCCTCCCATCACCGGCTCTGGTACAGACCGTATAAGTCTGCCCTCCCCTATCCTAGCCTCCCAACCACCACCCCCTCTTCCCCCCACCTGCTCCGCCACCCAATTTCAGCTAAGCTTCTGAGGATCCATTCCTTCTGCGCAGGATTCCTCTATGCATATCCCACGCATGTTTGAATTTAGAATTCTAGAATCTTGCTACTCTTTGAGGTTCTACATGGAATCTTGCTACACTTTCAAATTCTGCATGGAATCGTGTTATTCTTTAGTAACATAGTAACATAGTAGATGACGGCAGAAAAAGACCTGCATGGTCCATCTAGTCTGCCCAAGACAAACTCATATGTGTATACCTTACCTTGAATTTGTACCTGTCCTTTTCAGGGCACAGACCATATAAGTCTGCCCAGCAGTATTTCCCGCCTCCCAACCACCAGTCCCGCCTCCCATCACCGGCTCTGGTACAGACCGTATAAGTCTGCCCTCCCCTATCCTAGCCTCCCAACCACCACCCCCTCTTCCCCCCACCTGCTCCGCCACCCAATTTCAGCTAAGCTTCTGAGGATCCATTCCTTCTGCGCAGGATTCCTCTATGCATATCCCACGCATGTTTGAATTTAGAATTCTAGAATCTTGCTACTCTTTGAGGTTCTACACGGAATCTTGCTACACTTTCAAATTCTGCATGGAATCGTGTTATTCTTTAGTAACATAGTAACATAGTAGATGACGGCAGAAAAAGACCTGCATGGTCCATCTAGTCTGCCCAAGACAAACTCATATGTGTATACCTTACCTTGAATTTGTACCTGTCCTTTTCAGGGCACAGACCATATAAGTCTGCCCAGCAGTATTTCCCGCCTCCCAACCACCAGTCCCGCCTCCCATCACCGGCTCTGGTACAGACCGTATAAGTCTGCCCTCCCCTATCCTCGCCTCCCAACCACCACCCCCTCTTCCCCCCACCTGCTCCGCCACCCAAGTTCAGCTAAGCTTCTGAGGATCCATTCCTTCTGCGCAGGATTCCTCTATGCATATCCCACGCATGTTTGAATTTAGAATTCTAGAATCTTGCTACTCTTTGAGGTTCTACACGGAATCTTGCTACACTTTCAAATTCTGCATGGAATCGTGTTATTCTTTAGTAACATAGTAACATAGTAGATGACGGCAGAAAAAGACCTGCATGGTCCATCTAGTCTGCCCAAGACAAACTCATATGTGTATACCTTACCTTGAATTTGTACCTGTCCTTTTCAGGGCACAGACCATATAAGTCTGCCCAGCAGTATTTCCCGCCTCCCAACCACCAGTCCCCGCCTCCCATCACCGGCTCTGGTACAGACCGTATAAGTCTGCCCTCCCCTATCCTAGCCTCCCAACCACCACCCCCTCTTCCCCCCACCTGCTCCGCCACCCAATTTCAGCTAAGCTTCTGAGGATCCATTCCTTATGCACAGGATTCCTCTATGCATATCCCACGCATGTTTGAATTCCGTTACCGTTTTCATCTCCACCACCTCCCGCGGGAGGGCATTCCAAGTTGTATTTTTATACCATTTGGGGTTTTTTTTTTCTTTTTATTCGACTGTTATTTAGCATTCATGTTCTTTATATATTACCAATTGTATATGTATTCTGAAATGACATAAGTCATGACAGATAAATTGTAAGCCACATTGAGCCTGCAAATAGGTGGGAAAATGTGGGATACAAATGTAACAAATAAATAAATAAATGTAGCCCAATAAAGCAAGTCAGCACAAAAATCAGAATTCTCACTCACTGTGTCAGTTCAATTGTAGCTTTTCTGGAAAATGTCCAAGCAGTTCGTTCTTTTACATCTTTCGGGATATCCTTCTTATCCTCATAAGCCAGGAAATAAAGGGAAAATTTCATTGACGGAAAGTCCAACTTTTGAAGCAGTCTAAACAAACAAAAAAAAGGAACAATTAGAACGGAATAATCCATTTTACAGTAATAGATTATATACTGCAATTTAATCAAAGTGTCAAACTAGCTACCGTAAATACATGACGGTTTTTAGGCCCTGCATTTACAGTGAAATAGTTGAGGGCTGTAGAGTCAGTATACCAAACCTTCAGCTCAGGCTCCGACTCCTATTTTTCTACTGTGTGACCTAACTCAGACTACGTATAGCAAATCCTAAGAGAAATGTGATTAGTTACAGAAACATAGAATATACAAAGTTAGGACTAATAGACCACAAAATATACTTGTTTGAACTAAGAACCTGAACAAAAAAAAAAAATATATATATATATATATATATATATATTTTTTTTTTTTTTAATTAAATACACTGTTGTCAGTTTTTATTTTGAAGCTGGAGTTGGTGTTGGTACATTTTTACTGATTCCACCCAAAATTGCTTCTGACACCAACTCCACAGCCCTGGTTAAACAACTGTTAGTACATAAATATTGCCAAACTGGGATAGACCGAAGGTCCATCGATCCCAGCATCCTGTCTCCAACAGCAGGCCAATCCAGGTCACAAGTGTAAGGATGGCTGGATGTCAGGATTGATGAAACCAGCTCCTGATAACTCCCCCCTCCCTCAGGAAGCCCTGAGGATGGCAAAGGGACCAAATGGTGCCCAGCTGCCTGCTAGCCCTGTGTTTTCTTGATTACCCCTAATTAACATACCTTTGTACTCTCTGGGCATCTGGGAGCAGGGCTCACTGAGAATAATAAAGCCAGACAGAGAGGCTCCAAAACTAGAGACTTCAAAGAGTCTGTGAAAATGCTCACCTTCCTTACATCAGGAAATTAAACTGGAGGTTGCAAAGGAAAGTGCTGATAACAAAAGGCTGGGAAGGAGAAGTTACTTGATCCCTCTCTGGGCCTGTTAGGTATATAAAAGTCAGAGCACATGGCTCTGGGGTGGCTGCTTCTCTTTCTTTCTTTCTCTCTCTGCACACACACATATCCAGCCACCAGAGCCCCTGGCACTGGCCCCCCTTTCTCCTTCAGCCCTACTCCAAAGCTTTCTCTCTGAGCACATGGCTCTGCTTTCCTAGGCTCTTTCTCTTTCTCTGCACACACACATCTTCAGCCCTACCCCAAGACTTCTCTCTTTCTCTGCACCCCCCCCCCCATTCTTACTTTTCTCTCGTTGATTCTCATCTAAACACACCCAGATACAGCACTGTAATATTTACCCGACAGCACTGTAATATTTACCTGTACTAAGTGCTGTGAGCCTATATATGTAAATACAATATACTTTCTATATATATATCCAAACCCGTGTGGATTGTGTATTCTTTGGAAACCCACAGCCTCTATGGTCTGGACCCGGGACCATACCTAGACAACGAATGCTGACAACAAGTACCTGGTAAAATCTTAAAAAATTACAATACATTTTATGCTGCTTATCCTAAAAATAACAGTGGATTTTCACCAAGTCCATTTTAATAATAATGTTAGCATTCAGTGTATAAATCAGAAAACTAGTTAAAGAAAATCAAGATAGATATTTGCTTTGGAGGTATGGAGATTGAAAAGGGGGGGAGGGGGAAGACTAGCACTTTAGGTCAAGAATGATATCAAAGCTGTGAAATGGAGTGGGGTCATGGGGGCAGCAACGTGAGGAAAGGGGAGCAAACAGTGTGCACCATGTGGGTGTTGTCCACATATTTCAACTTCAGATGGAAGAAGAACTAGAAAGAGATCTGGTCATAAATATCCATAAGTTGGGAGTGAAGGGGGTGGTGCTGTTAGGAGACTTCAACCCATTCAATGTAGATTAGAGCATCCCATCTACATAACTTAAAAGAAGCAGGGAGATCATGAATGCCTTTCAAGGAACACAACTTGAGCAAATGGCGATAGAATTAATCCACGAGGGAAGGGGAAATGCTGATTCTAGTGCTCATAAATGAAGAGTGTGTGTCTAATGTCTGCATAGGGGCCCACCTGAGCAGCAGTGATCATCATATGGTCTGTCTTTTGCAATTTCGTGTAGTGCGTCCTCCACTATGCCCACTCGTTTCTGGACATCTTGCAGTTCAGTGGTAAGGGTATTAAATCTTTGTTCCATGATATTTAATTTGTCAATCGTTTTTAATTGTTTTCTGATGGTGTGCTCCATCGTTGACCTCACCTCTGCAGTGATTTTTGCCTTCCATTCTGAGCTCGGGGTAAAGGAAGGAGAC
The DNA here is from genome assembly GCF_901765095.1 of Microcaecilia unicolor. Classification (NCBI taxonomy): domain Eukaryota; kingdom Metazoa; phylum Chordata; class Amphibia; order Gymnophiona; family Siphonopidae; genus Microcaecilia; species Microcaecilia unicolor. The sequence goes on from NC_044033.1 coordinate 11,768,147, forward strand.
GCTGGCCGGTCCGACATTTTGGGCTCTCCCACAAGGCTATTCTCATGCTCCTTTTTTTGGAGTTTAGATGCCATACACCAAAGGTGAGGACAGAAACTGCAACAGGCAGGTCAGAAGTGCTAGCAATGTAAATAGGTCTGTTTTAGGGGATCTGAGAATGCAGATTATATGCCGATATCCACAGGCGAGTCGGGAGCCTCTTTTCTTCCTTCCTCACTGCTAGTCCCAAAAAAAAGTTAACTTTTAAAGATTCAATAAGAGGATCTGGGAGAATCCCGAAGATCCTGCAGTATCCTTCATTTACCTTTTGACACTCTACTGACAAAAACATTAACCCTCCCCCCTTCACAGACCCCTCAAAAACTCCCCAACCCCCCCCCCCCCCCCCCACATCCCTCCTCCTCAATCCCCTCCTAACAGAGAGAGTGCAAAACATCAGAGATTTAATAAAACAATATACAGCTCACAAGTTTGCTATTGTGTTGGACAATATGGCAGCAAACTCCACCTACTGGCTTCAGCCCAGATAGGCTCATGCCGCCTCCTGTCATTAAACCTCCTTGGTACGTTCAATGGTGCTCTCTTTTCTTAAGATCTTCAATGTTACTACAAGTACTTCCTGTTTCGGTGTGTAACCCTTACTTTCAGAGAATTGTTTATAGTCAAACATGATAACTACAGCCATTCCTGCTGAATGTAAATTTTTTTTCTCCTAGTGGTCACTCCTTTGCACATGACCTCTTCTTTCATCTCCTCAAACAACCTATAGGTCAATCCTTGACAGATGCATATGACCCTCTCCCCCTCCAATCAAGAGTAGCCCTCAGTGATCTTGAGTGACCTTCACTGTGACCCAGTCTCAGGCTCCGACCCTACTGGTCCCCTTTCTTTGTCCTGTGGCCTTGAGGGTGCTTCTTGCCTCAAGAGCACAGTTCTCTCTCTCGCTCTCATCCTAAAGTTGAACTCTTTTCACTCCATTTTCATTAACACAACACTCTACTTCACAGCAACTTCAATTCATCTACTGCTTATCTCCACCTCTGCAATAAACGACTTCTTCAGGACATCACTCTCACTTCCCATGCTACTTAGAATGCTAGAACTCCTAAAAGAAAGTCTACTGTGGGCTTGTGGCACATTATAAACTAACATTTATTGATGCAGAGGCTTTCAAGCACAGCAGACATCAAAATAAGTGGAATTAAAATTTATGTCTATAGGTGAGCAAAGCATAAAAAAGTGATTAGAACAGGCAGCGACATTGAAAAAGGAGTGAATAGGAGGGGCATTTTGTTAAGGATTGCTTCCAACAGACAGTACTGAGAAAAAAAAAAAACGTTTGTGAATTTCCAAGTATAACAATAAGAATTACAAGTTCTTACCGTAAAAGTCATAAATAGAAATAAAAAAAAAATAAGATGATATTTCAATCAAAACAATTATTTTCTTTCCTTTATTTTGTTTCTATTTATTACTACGTGGACTAACAGCTACTCACGTTCTTACCATGTTACCCTTGTTTAATAAGGAATAGTATAGTATATTCTTCTTAAATAGCAAAACAATTCCACATTTCTGATACAGAACGTATAAATAGGAACAATGGGATCAATATTCAGCTGGCACGGTCGCCTGGTTAACTTGAACTCCAGTGCTCAGTTTAACCTGCATAGTAAGAACCACTATCCACACAGCTAGCAGTGAAGACTATACATAGTGCCCACTGACTGCACTAGCACCATCCGTTTAGCAGCTAAATACAGCCATTATCGGAATCATTTTTAAGGACGTCCTTACCCAGACTACAATTATATGGATAGTACTGGGCCACTGAATAATCCAGAGGGCCAATATTATCCATTTCACTCTTGACATTCTACAGATAACAAATGCATAATTGGCTCTGAATATCGGCCCAAACAAGACTAATCTAGAATAAGTTTGCAAAATAGTAAGTGAACCCTGAGTCTTCTTAGAACAACTGGCTAAAGAGAGCCAGGTGCTTAAGTTATTGGGACCCAAATAAACCATCCACAGAAAATCTACCCGACCGATAAAGCATCCTCTCTTACATAAGGGCCAAAATGTTTCTGAGTTAGGATTCATCATAGTCAGTGGAAGCTCATCATGCCACAATCAAAGAAATGTCAGAGGACCTACAATGTTACAAGATCGCTTCTAAACATTTAGGGCTCCATCCACTCACTGTCAGTGTACAAATTAAAATGTTATGTCTGACAATTTGGGCAACATAAGCCAAATAAACTGGGCCAATCTGAGATCAAGTCAAGCACTTCTTATGGCACTTCAGAAGGTTTTAGATTAAAGAGGTCTCAGATAGAACACTTTCAGGTATGATCCCCGGAAAGTGAAACCAATTCGCCTTGAAAAATAAGAGGTGACGGAAAATGTCCGATTCTGGAAGACATTGAATACTTGATTGAAGAATGGAAGGAAATTTATGCTATGTATAATAGAGAAGGAAGTTGGTACAAGATGTATAGATATGTATGTTTATGAACCGGGGGGCAGTGGAGAAATAGGAACTGAACTGCAGGAAGCTGGATAAAGGATTTAGCTATAATTTCAAGCATATGTTTTGATGCTAGTATTGCAATCCACCTTGTACTCTTCTTGCTATGAAAAGGTTGACGGTAAGTCTTCAAAAGTTGGAAGATTCCAGTGACTCTACCTAGGAGTAGTCTTGGCAGGATCATCTCAACACAAATAGAACAAACAAAACAAACAGTCACAAAGCAGTCCAGACCAACAACTAAAGATTTCCACATCTATCTTGCTCCAGTTGATGCAAAAGGTTCATGCCTAAACAGAACGGGAAAATAAATGGGAATGGTGTTAATGAGAGGACAGCTAGAAGAAACCCCTGCTCTCTTAATAGAACGTTGCTACCCAGCTCAGGATGACCCACATGACTTGAACAATGTTCTCTGGACAAGTAAGTCAAATTTTTAAGTTTTCAGTTACAATACCATTTTGGTTAGCATAAACAAACAGTGCCTTTCAAAGTTAAGAGCCTTGTCCTAAGAGTCAAGCCTGGCAGTGGAAATACAGTGTGAGTGGGGCTGCTTTTCTCACCATGACCTGTATGGTTTGACATCATTGATTGAAAACAGGAATCTGCTTTATATCAGAACATTTTAGAGAAAAAATATCACGCCATCTATCCACGAGATGAAGAAGGGCCAACAATGGGTCATGCAGCAACCTAAATGTATTACAGAATGGATGAAGAAAAAGATGAGGCTGATATTAAAAGGCTCTACAAGCCTAAGAGAGACAGGTTCCCGAACTGGACTCTTCAAAAAATTATGCTCCTAGTTTCTCTAGGCTCCTCAACTAAGAAGCCTAAAATAGGGCACAGTGGAAGTGCTTAAGCCCAGATTTTCAGCACCAGGCTCCTAAATTAGGTCACTGAATGGCACTCATATTTAGGAGACTTAACATTTGGATCCCCATTCTGGGTGGATTTTCAGCCCTACGTTCAGCTGAAAATATGAGGGCACATTTAGGATCTTAAATATTGGCCTCTTAGTATTCTGGTTTGGCAAAGTCAGAGTCCCAAGCTACACCCTACTGAAATGCTGTATCAGACCTGGAGAAAGTTATTCATGCAAGGAAACCCTTAAGAGGCACAGAGTTGACGCTGCTCCATATGAAGAATGGGCCCAAATTCCTCAAGAGGAATGGGAGTAACAGATAATGGTCACAGGAAACATTTAGGTGAGGTTACTACTGCTCACGACTATGCCATCAGTTAATGCATAAAAGGTTTGTACACTTCTTCACACACAGATACTTACTGATGTGCATCTTTTCTTGAATAACCCAAAATACTGCCCCTACTGAATAAGTCAAACTATAAAGGGTATCATCCTCAGTTACCATATGTTTTGAGTAAAGTACAGACTACTCTTATCGTTTATTAATCTGATATACCACCTCTTTCATGCACGAGTCGAGGCAGTTTACATCAAAATTCTAAAACTGAACATTAAAACATAGTAAAAAGCTTATTAAAAGAACACTAGGACAGAATAGAGTTGACAAGCTCTTTTATGTGTTTAAACAATTTTATTGAAAAATCAGTACGTGCCACTGAGCAAATTTCACAGACAAAATCATACTGCATAACTCCCACGCATTACAGAACAACATGCCAAACTTTTGAATATTTTCCCCCTAACCTCGAGCTCCCCTTTATCTCCCCAAATGTTACTTCAACATATATTCTCTATAAAGAACAAATCAAACAAAATATACATTTGCCACAATGAAGGAGTGGCCTAGTGGTTAAGGTGGTGGACTTGGGTCCTGAGGAACTGAGTTCGATTCCCACTTCAGGCACAGGCAGCTCCTTGTGACTCTGGGCAACTCACTTAACCCTCCATTGCCCCATGTAAGCCGCAATGAGCCTGCCATGAGTGGGAAAGCGCAGGGTACAAATGTAACAAAAATAAAATAGATACTATTGGAGATTCTACATGGAATGTTGCTACTATTGGAGGTTCTACATGGAATGTTGCTACTATTGGAGATTCTACATGGAATGTTGCTACTATTGGAGATTCTACATGGAATGTTGCTATTCCACTAGCAACATTCCATGTAGAAGGCTGCGCAGGTTTCTGTTTCTGCAAGTCTGACGTCCTGCACGTATGTGCAGGACGTCAGACTCAGAGGCAGAAGCCTGCGCGGCCACATTGGTGACCTGCAAGGGCCGACTTCTGCTAGTGGAATAGCAACATTCCATGTAGAATCTCAAATAGTAGCAACAGTGGAGGAGTGGCCTAGTGGTTAGGGTGGACTTTGGTCCTGAGGAACTGAGTTCGATTCCCGGCACAGGCAGCTCCTTGTGACTCTGGGCAAGTCGCTTAACCCTCCATTGCCTGCCACATAGCGCCTGCCATGAGTGGGAAAGCGTGGGGTACAAATGTAACAACAACAACAAAAAAAAAACACCTTACTGTCAAATACAAACTATCTTCAGTAACAGATCAATAGGCTCTCTCTCTCAACACCAAGATCTTACCTAACCAGGCCAACCCCCCCTCCCCAACATTCCCTACCCCATCTCACCCCTACCCCCCAGTATCTCCCCTCCTCCCCCCCTCCCAAGAACCAAAGGGAGCCATAATTATCCTGGTGGACAGTTCACCCGTCATTAAGGAGTAACCTACGTGCTCTGGGACTTAGGTGTTGCAAATAAGGCCCCCAAATTGCCAGAAAGGTGGTTTGTCTCCTCTGGGAAAGCCCACAGTCTCTAGCCTCCCAGGATATCAACAGGTGTAGCTGATTCCTCCAATGCCAGTAAGCCGGGGAGTCTGCAACAGTCCAATATTGAAGGATACATTTCCTAGCTACTAAGCACATCTTGCGAAGCAATAATATCTCAAATCAAGCTCTTTTATTGGAATCCTATAGTCCTTGATCTTAGTCCTACTGAGAAGAACATACTACAGCTAAACGTAACTTACCTTGAGCTATAACTGAAAAAGGTGTGAGCCAAAATATATTACATACCTTTTTGTATGGGAAAATGCAAGTTTTGGGAAGAAAAGGTTAAGATTTCTCTTAAAGACTCAACTACAACTTGTAAGCCAAATGTTTGTTCTAGGTCATTTTACTACAGTACAGCATATCTGAAAGACCCCCAATGATGTCACCACATTTATTTCTTTTTAATATTTTTATTATTGCATGAAGACAGAAACAATCAATTGTGAACAAAAACCACTCAACTTCAAGTCTGTAACAAACCAGTACAGTAACACAGAAATGTCCTTCTCTTCACCACTCTGATCTTCATATCTTTTCTCCCCCCTCCCATCTCCCTACCCTCCCTTCCCCAAAGGTTGCTCCTACCCTATTACATGCAGACCCCTTTTAAGTACCCATTACTGGGCCCGGTGGTGAGAGTATTATAAATCTTTAATTTATAACTTTTTTTTTTTTTTATCAAGAACTTTGTGCCTTTATTTGTGCATTGTTTTCCATATTATCCAAAAAATGGGTCGGTCCCATTTAGGCCAGATAATCGAGACTGTACTGTATTTATAATTTGTTGTGGAAAAACGGAAATGCATAAATCATAAGATTTTGTGCATCTTGGTTGCCAAAACTAAAATGTTCAAGAAGTAAACTATGTTGTACACCCTCCCCACCCCAAATGAGTGAACGTTTCATTCAACAGTATAAACCACATTCTTGTGAGTTCAATTTAAAAAAAAAAAACTCTCTCTATATAAAAGGCAACACCAACGTTCTATGAAGCCTCCAGCCGGAAGTGTGAAGGGGGCGAGATATCCGGTTTCCCTATGAGTGTCTGCCCCGCCCTCTCTGTAACACAGTCAGTGAAGGAAAACAGCAGAGCACGAAATCAAATCGCTGGCTCTGTAACAGTGAAGGACTCAGAGGGGGGAGGGGAGAGAGGCCAGGGACACACACACTCCCACATGCACACAGAAGAAAACATTGCTAGCCCCCGTTTCATTTGCATCAGAAACGGGGCTTTTTTACTAGTAAGAACATAATTACAAAATAAGTAAATAATTAAAACAAATAAAAGGAAAAGAACAACGGAATAGCAACTGATGAGCTGGTAGCAGAAACAAGATAAGGAAACTTTGTAGATAAGCATGATGCCAACAATTTCAGACCTCTGGCCAACTGGCTGTTACAGGAATAGGCAGCACTGTGGCAGTATTCAAGTCAAGATGTATGCAATAATATACAGTGGTGATTGCACTCAAAACAAAGTGTAGCAGTTCAAAATATTGTGCTTACGTCATTCCAAGAACTTTTGTATAAAATTCCAGAGACTTTTTGGGATCTTTAATTCGAAACATGGTTTGCTGCATCATGAAGTCCTGAAAATGTAAAGACGTGTATTTGTAACGTTATAAAATTAGACCATCCAAAAAATATACAACTTCAGTGTGTGAAGCAGAGTGATAGCTATTCTTCATTCACACCCAACCACCAGTTTAATGCACAGTGCAAAGTAAGCTGATTCATTATGGGGCCCTTTTAGTAAGCCACATAGGTGTCTACGAGTGCCAAAATGGAGCTACCGCGTAGCTCTTGCGGTAATTTCATTTTGCCACATGTCCGATACCCGCAGCCGATAAATAAGTTTTATTTTGTGCTGCGCATATCGGACGCTTGCCAAGTGGCATTTGGCACATATAGGTCATTACCGCCTGGTTACTGTGTGAGACTACCGCTAGGTCAATGGCTGGCGGTAAGGTCTCATACTCAAAATTAATGGACGCGTTGCAATTTTCATTTTTCCATACGACCATTTTCGGCAAAAATTTTAAAAAGCCCTTTTTTACAGGTGCACTGAAAAAAGATTCTGCGCATGCCCAAAACCTGCGCCTACACTACCGCAGGCCATTTTTCAGCGCACCTTAGTAAAAGGACCCCTTATTCCAACTTGGTATTCTACTTAATGAACCTGAAAAGATAGCAGGTTAGCTATATCTGGTCATCCAATTATTGCTGGAAATCTTTTTTTGCAGAAATTACTACCTGAAGCACTCTTTAAACATCATACTATATCCTTCCTTCTAAATGTCTCCTTTTATTAATACCTTGAAGAATAAGATGTACATTTCCTAACAACTATATAGTTATTTACTTAAAGGCAAAAACATTTCAAAACAAGTCTCTTTCTCAGTAAGGGTCAGCTCTTGGGAAAACTACATCATGCAACCAACTGTCCCAAAGGGCATTCGCTGTACTGAAGATCCCCAAACCCTTGATTTCACATTGAATATTTTAAAGAAAAACAAAATCATATATGACCTGGAAGCAATGCAGTCATTTTTGCATTAGCAAGTCACAATACAGTAGATATTCAGACCACAGTGAATAATCGACTCGCTTATATCTACATGAGGAACTCAAGTTTTCAGGCAGGGTTACCAAGTAACAAGAGAAGAAAACAATATGACACAGATAATACAACAGAAATCTACGAGACTCTTGGCCGTCATTCATCCTTTCCAGTTCCCCTGTGCTGAACCTCCAGTATTTGACTAAGGACAATTAACACCTTTTTGGTTTGTTTGGCCCCTCCAACCTTCTCCAGACCCATCCCCAGTTTTTAGTTGCTATAGGGTCCCATCCCACTCTGCCGACAGTGGAAAAGAAACAAGCTACATCACTTTCTCCTCTACACAGCATGTGCTGTACAACCAGGTAAAGCAGGAAAAGAAATAATAATTGATTGGAGGAGTGGCCTAGTGGTTAGGGTGGTGGACTTTGGTCCTCCTGGGGAACTGAGGAACTGAGTTCGATTCCCGACACAGGCAGCTCCTTGTGACTCTGGGCAAGTCACTTAACCCTCCATTGCCTACCGCATTGAGCCTGCCATGAGTGGGAAAGCGCGGGGTACAAAATGTAACAAAAATAAAATAAAAATAATCATAGGTAAAAGTAGATTACAGTGTGGAAGACACAGAGAATGCCAAAGATGGGGACTTGAGATTGCTAATGTCAAAAGAGATAACATACATGTATAGTAACATAGAAGGACATTTTCTAAAGAAACGTTGGGATTTTGACGTATTTGACTTTCGGCAATTTTCAAAACCAAATACGTCCAAATGCAAGCCATTTGGATGTGGGAGGAGCCAGCATTTGTAGTGGTCCACCTGACATGCCAGGACACCAATCGGGCACCCTAGGGGGCACTGCAGTGGACTTCATAAAATGCTCCAAGGTACATAGCTCCCTTGCCTTGTGTGCTGAGACCCCCAAAACCCACTACCATAGCCCTTAAGGATGAAGGGGGACACCTACATGTGGGTACAGAGGGTTTCTGTTGGGTTTTGGAGGGCTCACTGTTTCCTCCACAAATGTAACAGGTGTGGGGGGGGGGTATGGGCCTGGGTCCACCTGTCTGAAGTGCACTACACCCACTAAACTGCTCCAGGGACCTGCATGCACTGTCATAGACCTGAGTATGACATCTGAGGCTGGCAAGTAACACTTTTAATAATGTTTTTTTGAGTGTGGGAGGGGGGTTAGTGACCACTAGGGGAGTAAAGGGAGGTCATCCCTGATTCCCTCCAGTGGTCATCTGGTCATTACGGGTCCGGGAACCTTTTTGTGCCTTATTCGTAATAAAAACAGGTCCAGGTGAAAACATCCAAGTTGTTTTTCGATTATGGGTCAAAGACGTCCAAGTCTTAGGAACACCCAAGTCCCACCTTCACCATGCCTCCCATACGCCCCCTCAAAATTTGTACGTCCTTGCGACGGACCTCAGTTAGAGACGTCCAAAATCGGGTTTCAATTATACCTATTTAGACGTGTCTGAGTTCCTATTGCCCTTGCACCAGCCTTCTTAACAGCCCCAAAATTACGACCATTACAGGAACCTCATCAAGAATCCTAGTAAGCTTTGGAGTGCAACTATGACCAGACGACAAAACCAACTTATCCGATGTTACATACTTATTCTGAATCAGCAGTGCCTTAAACTGCTCAGGCATCCTCCCAAGTCTTTCCACAAATAGCACCACCAAGCAGCTAAATGCCAACAGCTCTCTATCAGCAACTGAAGGCGTCACCTCTCATACCCATGGCTATTCACCCCAACTAAAAGCGAGAGAGAGAGTCAAAGATTCCCAGATGAGAATAGGCAGCAGATAAAAAAAAAATAAAATAAATCAGAAACAGAACCTGTACTATATCCTACCCCCGAGCATAAGTGCCAACATTTCAAAGCGATTAGGGAGGGATACCAACAATATGTTACCCCTCTTTTGCTCAACGCTGAGAGCTGACACCTGTACCACCAAACCAGAAACCTTCGAATCAACACAACTGAGAATGTATTTATTTGCTGCATTTGTACCCCACATTATCCCACCTATTTGCATGACCTTTCCTACTACAATATTCGATCTTTACAGATTTTTTTCCAAGTCTAATTTTGCTTCCCCACAAAACAATTCGAAGTGCATAACAACGCCCAAAACGTGCCACGCACGCTCCCCAGGACCTAAGGGAAAGAGAGCGCTCCTGCCCCCTCACCTTGGTGCTGGGATCTGGATCCGTGCAGCACGCGGCAGCCGCCTGGTCAGACAGGCCACAGAGCGCCGGCTGATCAGACATTCTTGATGGGTAAACTCGAGTTAGGATAGGAAAGAAGGAAAGACGGGCAGCTACAGGAACAAGGAAAGCGTCAGGTCTCCGCCCAGGGGCGTGTCCGAAAGGAAAAGCAGAACAAATTACACCGGCCGGGGGCGTGTTCTCAAGGAGGAGCAGAGCGGGTGTACCGCCCAGGGGCTGTTCTAAGGGAAGAAGCACATCACAGAGGTGTGTCCTGAAGAAAAGCAGAGCAGGCCACTTGGAAGGCCAGTTCGAAGGCTTGGAGCAAGAGGGTGGAGCTAGCTGGTTCAAGACCACCTAGTCCCAGACTCCCCACGCGCATGCGTCGTCTTCGGGACGGGTTAAGGTTACGTGAGTCTCCGCCCAGGGGCGTGTCCGAAAGGAAAAGCACGCCAGATTACACCGCCTGGGGGCGTGTTCTCAAGGTTAAGGTTACGTCACTACGTGAGTTTAGTTAGGGAGGTCAGATACAGCGCGCAGGAAAACATCATTTTCAGGGGAACATTTCTTTTTCAATCCCATTCAAAGGGGTATCAAACGATACTGACATTTCCCCAGTCCCCAAATCTACATAAACCTTTTTTTTTCCTCTGTTCCAAAAAAAAAACAAGGAAACAACTCAAGATACCTTGTGACACATTGTAGCAAAGTTGCCCTACTAAGCCATGGCAAACAACCTTCCACCTACATGTGAAGAGGCAACATTGCAAATACAGAACAGATCCCTACACAGAAACTATATAGGAACCCTCATCTCTCAGTCACAGGCAGAACACAGATGAGGCAGCTTGGGCAAAAGAAGTCATTAATTGGTGTTTAAAAGTTTGGTTCAGTCATGTAAAGTGAGGAATGTTATCTGGGTTTCAATTGCTCAAGAATGTCTAGCTTTTGTTAGACTAAGAGTGTAGATAGAATGTATTTGGATACAGGCAGCAGATGATGTTTTGTATATTCCTGAGAATCTAGCATGTGATGTTTTTGTTCTTTCCTGAGAAAGTAGCAGAATAGCAGGTGATGTTTGTACATTCCTGAGCAGGTTCACGAGCTGTTCATGTAGAGTTGTTCTTGTAAGCAATGCATGATCATGGTTGTGTAAGCAAAATGTAACCAATAGTAATGATAATACATGTAATATCCATGAATATTCATAGAGTATATAAGAAGGGGATTGACTCCCAAATAAAGAGTTTTTTGCCCAGACACACGAGAGGAGAGTTATTTTGCAACATCTGGTGATCCCCGACGTGATCGGTGAAAACGTGACGTACTTACTACGACTGGAACAGTCAGCGCGCCATTCCTTCTACGGAACACTGTAAGTATGGGGGGAAATTTAACATCATCACATAAACAACATGCACAGGAGCTATATACTATAACGCAAAGATATGGTTCCTCCCGAAATCCAATAACTCTTAAAGATATAGAGCGTTTAATTGAGGAAATAGTTTGTCAATGTCCCTGGTATCCAGAGAAGGGATCATTCGATCCTCAAACATGGGAAAAGATAGGGCAGCAGTTTCGTTTAGAGCCTAGAGTTTCGACTCCTATATTATTGACTTGGAGAGAGATATATTCTACTATAGTAATTCTCTCTTCTGGATTGACAGGCATTACTAACGAAAATATATCCAACAAATTGCCAGGCAAGACCTGGTCTCTTTTACCTCCCGCGACTCTTGGACCTACACCTTCTCCTCCTTCTTGTCGGCTGGCCACCGATATGGGAAGGGAAGAGCAAAACAAAACTCCTGACTTTACTACTACTACCCCTAATAAACCAATTGAAAATATCCAAAACAACAACGCTAATGATAGCGTTATTATTACCAAAACACCAAAGAGCGTAGAACGACCTAGTTTAATTCAATTAGGTATACAGCAAGCACGAAAAAATGGTGAATTCATTTGGAACGATGATCTATGGGATAATTCGGAACCTAATCCTAATTTATACCCAGTTACTAGAACTACAACAATAGAGGCAGGGAACGAAACACATCATGCAGAATGGACTGCTCTACCTTATCAAGTTTTGAGAGAATTACGTAGAGCTATCGTAGAATCAGGTTTAAAAAGTTCATTTGTTCAAGGCATGATAGAAGGGATTAGTAACGGTTACTTAATGACTCCAAAAGATTGGAAAGACCTTTTCCGTATGCTGTTAACTCCTGCGCAATATGTAGTGTGGGATAATGAATATAAGCAAGCAGCACAACTTATCACTGGGACTAATTTGGTGCCTGATCAAATTTATGGATCGGGACCATTTTCAACCCTTGATATGCAAATTCAACAAAACGATACCTGTTTTCAAGCCATAGGCACTTGTATCTTGCGAGCATTTAAAAGAACACCAGAAGGGAATAAACCAACAAAATCTTTTGCATCAATTAAACAGGGTGCAACCGAATCTTACCTTCAATTTGTTAATCGATTGCAGGAAGCTGTAACTAGGCAAATTGATAATCTTGATGCGCAAACAGAGTTATTGATTAAATTAGCCCAAGAAAATGCAAATTCAGATTGCAAAAAGGCATTGCAGACTGTAGCTCATCGCCCAGGAATTACTTTAGCAGATTTATTGAGCGCATGTGCAGATGTGGGGACTCATGGTTATTCTATGAATTTGTTAGCAGGAGCTATACAAAAAGGTAATAAGCCACAGGGGACGTGTTTTAATTGTAAGAAACCAGGACATTTTCGAGCTCAGTGTAGAGCCCCAGGAGGGGGTGCCAACTTTGCAAAAGGACCTTCACGACCTTCTCGAAAATGTCCTCGATGTCAAAAAGGATATCATTGGGCCAATCAATGTCGCTCTAATCCAATTAATTCCACACCGCCACCCCCAAAAAACTTTGCTCCGGGTTAACTCCTAACCTCGGTCCAAAGGGAGTGCAAGGGTCTTTTGCTCATAGTACTACTGCTACACAAGGTAGTGCAGGAATTGACCTTATTGCAGCGGAATGTAAAACTGCCATCTTACCTCATGAAGTTTTGGTATATAATACTACCTTTAAAGGACCCATTCCAGCGGCTACTGTAGGTTTAGTATTACCTCGCTCCTCTGCATCGAAGGCAGGTATTCATGTTATCCCTGGAGTTATTGATGCTGATTACACAGGCATTGTTAAAATTCAAGTATGGTCCTCATCACCTTTAACAATTTCTCCCGGGGACTCGTGGGCACAATTAATTATTTTACCATATTTTACAGCACCTATTCCTTCTACTGTCTCTCGTACAGGGGGCTTTGGATCTACGCGACAGGTAAGTGCAGTTTTAAAACCGGTTTCTAATGCACGACCCACTGCTCAATTTTTATTGCAACAAAAGCCCTTTGTTGGTATATTAGATACCGGGGCGGATGTTTCTGTCATAGCTTATAAACAATGGCCTGTGGAATGGCCCATTGAAGATACTTCACATGTGACAGGAATAGGGGGAACTCAGTCAGCCTCCCAAAGTTCTCAATGGTTATCTATTACATATCCTAACGATACCAAGGTTCTAGGACATATTAAGCCCTGTATTTTACAAGTACCCTTTAATTTATGGGGTCGTGACCTTTTGGAACAATTAGATGCATCATTGATCCTACCTGATTAACAGTTCATAAATATGTCTTTTTCTCTTCCTTTGGAATGGAAAACTGACAAACCTGTTTGGGTAGAGCAGTGGCCGATTACCAGAGAAAAACTGTTGATTTTACATCAATTGGTGGAAGAACAATTACAATTAAATCACATTGAGCCTACCAATTCTCCATATAATACTCCGGTATTTGTGATCAAGAAAAAATCCGGAAAATGGAGATTTTTACATGACCTACGAGCTATTAATGCGATTTTAGAACCAATGGGCCCGTTACAATGTGGTATTCCAAATCCTAATTTGATTCCTTATGATTATCAATTAGCTATTATAGATCTGAAGGATTGTTTTTTTTCAATTCCTCTCCAGGAAAAAGATTATAAATACTTTGCTTTTACTGTACCTGTTTACAATAATGCACACCCTACTACTAGGTATTGTTGGAAAGTTTTGCCCCAGGGAATGTTAAATTCACCCACTATTTGTCAATACTATGTTCATCAAGCCTTGCAACCATTTCGTGCCTATTTCCCTCAACTTTTGGTATATCATTATATGGATGATATACTAATTGCAGGGATAACTCTTCCCCCTTCTTGGAAATCTACTTTAATTTCTATCTTGGCCTCCTCAGGATTAACAATTGCCTCAGAGAAGGTTCAAGAAAAGGAACCCTATTTATATCTAGGTTTCCGTATGACTAAAGCTGCAGCCCAACCTGTCGCTCCTCATCTCAATTTACAGTCTCCCACGACATTACATCAATTACAAGAGATTTTAGGAAATCTCAATTGGTTACGTCCCTACTTGAAACTTCCTACAGAATTTTTACAACCCCTGTTTCTCGCATTAAAAGGTCATAAAACACCTGCTGAATTAATTACACTCACTGCATCGCAACAAACAATTCTGTCACAATTGGATCAAATCTTACAAACAAAATGGACAGATAGACGAGATGCATTTGCCCTTTTTTGTTTTTGCGTTCTCAAAGACCCCACCCACCGACAACCGTTTGGTGTCTTATATCAAGATACAACTCCTCCGAAATTGATAGAATGGGTCTATTTACAGAATACTCTCCATTCTACTATTACACAATGGCCCCAGCAACTAGCCTTGCTGATTACTAAAGCTCGAGAGCGAGCAACATTCATGACTGGTTTCGACATTCTTAAACTCATCATTCCTCATTCTTTGTGGCAGTGGGAAAAAATGATTCAGTTCTCCGACGACTTGCAATTTATTTTAGCCACTTATGTTGGTATTATAGATTGCCACTATCCTAAAGACCCTCGCATACAGGGCACATCCATTTTGCCAATCACTCTTCATGATCCCATTTCTTTACGTCCACTCCCTACTGCTCTCACCGTCTTTACAGATGGTAGTCCCACTCGTGGGGTGGTTACTTGGTACAATCTGAACAAATGGCACGTCAAATTTACCTCTCCACAAACCTCTGCTCAACGTTCAGAGCTTGCTGCCATCATCCTGGCTCTTTCTTTATTTTCAGATCAACCACTGAATCTTATTGTTGACAGTCAATATTGTGCTAATCTTGTCCGTCGCATGCCCGACAGTTATGTATCATTCAAAATGGATGCCTCTTTTTATGCTTTACTGTTAACCCTCCAAGGTTACTTGGAGAATCGCCTTTCTTCTCTCTTTATAGGTCATATCCGCAGTCATCAACCTTTTCCTGGTGGTCTGTCTGAAGGGAATGCTCGAGCGGATCGCCATCTTCATTTTTTCTCCACAGCACACTGCAGTCATGAACTTCATCATCAAAATGCACCTAGCCTAGCTCGCCAGTTTCAAATTTCTTTAGAAGAAGCTAGAGCTATTATCAAAAATTGTCCACAATGTTCCTTTTCAGCTCCTACTACCTTTTTTCCTGGAGTTAATCCTCGTGGTCTGGAAGTTAATAGCCTCTGGCAAATGGACGTTACTCACTTTCCCCCTTTTGGTCAATGGTCTAAGCTTCATGTGGTTGTTGATACTCATTCTGGATTTTTGTGGGTCACTGCACAAAAAGGGGAAACTACATCTCATGTCCGCTCTCATCTTCTCCAAGCTTTTGCGGTCATGGGTGTTCCTAAAACTCTCAAGACAGACAATGCCCCTGCTTATACTTCCACCTCCTTACAGGAGTTCCTGACCCTCTGGCATATTGAGCACCTTTTTGGTATCCCCTATAACTCCACTGGTCAAGCTATTGTTGAACGTGCTAATCGCACACTGAAAACTGCTTTAAGTAATCTGACTACAAAAAAAGACGGTATTCTCCGTCATAGAGTAAGCATTGATGAATGCTTAGCACAAATCCTTTACACACTGAATCATCTCAATCTCATCAATAATCCTGCTACAAAAACTTTTTCTTCCAGATTTGAACAACATTTTCGTACTCCTGCCCCACCTTTATCTCGTCCTTTGGTCATATACCGACAACTACCTTCTGATCAGTGGAGTTCCCCTGTGCCTCTCCTTACCTGGGGTCGTGGTTACGCTGCTGTTCAAACAGATTCTGGCCCGGTGTGGATTCCAGCAAAGTGGGTGAAACCTCATGTCGTGGCATCAAGGTCTTCACAACCCAATTCCCAATTTCACACTCACCCTTCAAGGACCGCAGATGCAAACACGCAAACGGTCAGTGACTCGTCAACCTAATGCTCCTGTTACTTGGGGACAAATTAAAGCCTTGAGTCAACAAGCTACAGAGACTTTAGAAAAAGTTCATATTGAAAAGACTGATGATAACTTCGTAGTGGCTATTATTGCAGCGCTTAATGCTAATTCCATTACATTGCTTCTACTGTGTTGTTGTTTGTACATACCCTGTGGACAGTCACAATTACTTCCCACAAAAAATATTTGGGAAGCGTTTGCAATTTCACTGAACCAAACTGATTTCTGTCTTTCTCATCAAAAGGCAGTTGGAGAAGTTTTGGCAACTTGCCTGATTCCAGTATGTCATGATCCTAAAGATATGCAAAATGATACTTGGTTTTATTCACAGCTTCCTGTTAATTCATCCTATCGAAATGCTTCTTATGAATACCATAATTGGGGAACACAAACCCTGTTGCCGCCTACTTTGGCAATGCATGTGAGAACCAATCAAATAGCTAGTATCAATATGACATGTGCTCGTATGGTTAATTGTACCCGATCAAATTGTGTTAATTTTGGACCAACTTTGTTAAATTGTAGCTCCTACGAAAATGTTTCATATATTTATAAATTTACTCATTTACCCCCTGGCTGGTTTTGGTCATGTGGAATGTATACCTTTAATTATATTCCAGCTAATATATCTGATGGTACTACATGCTGTCTAAGTCGACTCACTATGGTACTTCCCAGTAAACATATTTTATTTTCTAACTCCTCACATATGCGATCCAAGCGTATGACCCTTGCTGCCAATTGCAATGATAATGTTAAATTTCTGAGTCAAACTGAATATCTGGCACTTGCATTTTCATTAATAGGTGTCCCTGCATTGGCAGCGGCAAATGCAAAAAATATTCGTGAATTAGCCTGTTGGGCAATTAAATCAATCAATGCAACCTCCACTGCTATTAGTTTACTTAATGCTGAGCAACAGCAATTACGTCATGGAGTTTTACAAAATCGAGCAGCCATTGATTATCTTTTATTACTTAACCATCATGGTTGCGAAGAGTTTCAGGACATGTGCTGTTTTAATTTATCTGACAATTCAAAGGCCATTGACAAACAATTAGCTTTCCTACGGAATTTAACTACTCATATTACTATTCATAATAACCTACTCTCTGATGTATGGGATCAATTGTGGCAATGGATCCCTTGGACCTGGCTCCGCCCTATTATCCAGTATTTAGTCATTGGTATTTTTGTTTTCACTATTTTTTGCTGTTGTATACAATGCATTCCTAACCTTTTTTCTTTATGTTTTCCTCGTCCATTCGCTCCAACACGTCACTCTGCTCAATATGTTTATAAGCTATTACAAACATCTCCACCTCCATCTCCAGCTGGCACACCACGGAGATTTCATTAAAAAAAAAAAAAAAAAAAAAAAAAAAAAAGGTGGAGATGTAGATAGAATGTATTTGGATACAGGCAGCAGATGATGTTTTGTATATTCCTGAGAATCTAGCATGTGATGTTTTTGTTCTTTCCTGAGAAAGTAGCAGAATAGCAGGTGATGTTTGTACATTCCTGAGCAGGTTCACGAGCTGTTCATGTAGAGTTGTTCTTGTAAGCAATGCATGATCATGGTTGTGTAAGCAAAATGTAACCAATAGTAATGATAATACATGTAATATCCATGAATATTCATAGAGTATATAAGAAGGGGATTGACTCCCAAATAAAGAGTTTTTTGCCCAGACACACGAGAGGAGAGTTATTTTGCAACATAAGAGGTTAGAAAGGTCAGGGAGAAGTAATTATTTACCACATCTGAAGGCTATTGGGCATAGTGGATAATCTCGAGGGATCAACAAGCAAACAGTGTTTGAAGATAGTTTTAAAAAGATTAGGCTAATGTTGGTTAGAAGAAAATAGAGTAGATTTTAAATAATTCTAGATGAGTTAGATTTTGTCTTATAAGGAATTTTGATTTCTGTTTATTTTAGAATATGTTTTATTCTGTGTAATTAATAAGTTCTATTTCTATGTAGAATATCTTTTCAATTCAACTTTGTCTGACCTTTCAAGTGATATCTCTGCAAGTTTAAATAGATCATCTGGGTTGAATTATCCACAGTCCTAGCTAGGTGAAAAAGGTCAGGAAAAGTCAACTTTGTTTCTTGATGAATAGCTAAGTGTAGGAATGGTCCTGAAAGTGTTGCAGGAATTGAGATAGGAATTTGTGATACTTCAAGAGTCAGACAACACACACCAGAATGAGAGAGTAATCTTCTTTATTTGCCAGCAAACAAAGCAGGACATCAGTTCTAGCTCTCTTCTCTCTCTCAGCTCTCTGGGTCTTTCTCTCAGCTCTCTGTGTCTTTGTCTCAGCTCTCTGTCTCAGCTCTCTTCTTATGCTGTCTTCTCCTTCTTCTGTCTGTTCCTTCTGTCCTTCTCTTTCTTCTGAGCTCCTTCTGACGTAAACTGCTTCTGCTCCTACTTAAATACTGTTCTATCCAGCCTAGCCTAGCCCCCCCCTTACTCTCCAATTGGTTAAGGAATAGATTGGTCACTTTGCCTCAACCAATCATTACTTTTGAAATATCAGTTACATAGGTTTGGTATTCCTCAAACTGACCTCTAACCTGGGGCCCCTTAAGCCAGACATTTGGTCTCCAGAACTCTTATATTTTCCTTATGATTAATGTCTCATCTATAGCTTAAACTGGGTTCCCTTAGAGACCAAGAGGCCCTAGTGAGATTGGTTATTCTCATATTCCTAGTCTGGTTCATACTAACTGCTAACTAAACTCTGGCATTCATTAAAGAGGTCAAAAGTCAGTCTTACTTAATAGCATACGGCTATGGTCTGTTATTACTTTCAGGAGGCCAGTCCTACACTTAGCTATAATTAATCAAGACTTTTCCTGACCTTTTTCACCTATCAGCTTATACATTGAACCAGCCAGAACTATGGCTAAGTCAAACCACATGTTGGCCTCTTCACTACAGTCTTTGCTTAGAAACATCAGACAAAGAATTGATACAGAATTTAAAAAGGTTTCCTACCTATTAACTACACAGAATACACAGAATCAGTATTTCTTATAAGACATATTCTAAATATCAGGAATATCTACATATTAAGCACTTCTAAATAGTATTTCAGCCTATTCTTAAACTACAATATGTCTAACAGTATACAAATGTTGAGCTAGCATTCATTATTCACAAGGGTGAAAGAAATTCCTTTCTCTGACCTTTTTAACCTTTGGCTCAGCCAAGCCAGACATTGAGATAATATGAACCATCTGGCATACCTTCACTTTAGTTGCAAAGTAAAAAGTTAGAATTCTAACTTCAAGCTTTTAATATCATTTCTCAGAGTTAACACTTTCTTTGCCCACTGCCTCAAAAGTAATAACAAACCATATCTGTATGCCATTAAGCAAAGTTTGGTCCCTTGACCCCTTAATGAATACCAGAGTCCAGTTAGTAGTTAGTATGAAGCAATGAATGGGATTATGTGAATAATACAGAGATAGGTGCTACATTGTCTAGTCTGAGAGGCCCAGGTCATAGGTCAGTTAGGAAATGTCTGGAACCTATGTAACTGATATTTTGAACATATGTGTAGAGGTGATTAGTTCAAGGCAGGGTAATCATCTATTCTTTACCATCTGGAAAGTAAGGGGGGCTAGAGGGGTTTAGGAATAGTATATAACTGAGAGCAGAAGCAGCTTACATAAGAAGAGAGAAGGAGAGAGCTAAGAAGGGAGAAGGAGAGAGCTAAGAAGAAGAGAAGGAGCTGAGACAGAAGCCATAAGATCCAGAGAGCTGAGAAAGAGAAGAAGAGACTTAGTGCTGATGTTCTACTTTGTTTGCTGGCAAATAAAGAAGATTTCTCTCTCATTCTGGTGTGTGCTGTTTGACTCCTGAAGTACCACAGATTCTGCTAACAATAGTGGTAATTCCTGCAACACAGATGCTCTCTTATTTGAGAATGATGAAGGACAAAATGGTTTCTCTGTCCCGTCCTTAGAAGCCTCAAACACTTTATTGTAAATTTCAATCCTTTTACTACAGTATATAAAGCAGTAAACAATAGTTTGAACTGTCATTTATAAAGCAAACATAGAAGATACATCACCTCCTATATTCCATTTCTCCTCCCCTTTCACAAACAGCTCCTCCCTGCCCCACTTACAACCATTCCAGAAACATTTCAGAAAGGGCCTGAGCTGTTATAGCCCCTCCAAGCATAGCCACAGCAAACAAAAATTATCTCGTTCCATGAGCAAATTAAATAACCCACCACCATCTACCCTTACAATCTCAGCACTAACTTTCTGAAATCCAAGCCAGAAACAACACAGTTTATACCTATTTGTTCAACCACCCTTTGGATTCATAGGAGTCAACTTTTCAAAATTAATGGGGGGTGCTAAGCCCAATGGAAATAACCCTTCCCTGTACACATACAAGCAATTCTCTCAATATTGGGGGTGCTCAAGCATCCACAGCACCCACAGAGTCAGCTCCTATGTTTGGACTCACTTTTGGCTTTAAAAATCAAAACCATGTGCACATGGACTGAATAAACAAAAGCGATTTTTAAAGCAAATGCCCTTAATATGTAATACTGGTAGCAATAATTAAACAGTGATGGAATATTCACATAGCAAACAGCCTGAGACAACAACCTCCACAGGTTGTTCTCTCCACTTTTAATAAGATTAAGAAGTGCAGTTTATTGTCTTGTTATCGCATTTGAATAAGACTGCGATAAGCATTTTTTCAGCTTATTATTAGTATTTTGCTGATCATATTGCTGAAAATTGGATCTAGTATCTACAAATTTAAAACATCCAGGAATGTTTTGAACTAGACCTGTTTTAATAACAACTAAACCACAAAAAAAGTGCCCTGAATGACCACTGTAGGAATAAAGGAAACATCAGTGGTCAGTGACCCCCTCCCTCACCCCCAAAGATATAGAAGAGACTCAAAGGTTATAACCAGTTCCATTAGAGCAGCAAGCAGGTCTCTAGAGTAGCTTACTGGTCAGTGCAGTGGATTGTGGAGGAGACCCAGGCCCATAACCCACTGTAATTGTTACACTTGTGGTAGAATATGTCAGCTCTCCAAAGCTCACCAGAAACCTACAGTACCCACATATTGATGACCCCTTCACCCATACGGCTATTGTAGTGGTGTACAGTTGTGGGGGGGGGGGGGGTTGGAGGGTTCAGCAGACAAGGGAGCAACAATGAGATATGTACCTGGGAGCATTTATATTAAGTCCACTGCAGTGCCCCCTAGGGTTCCGCATTGCTCTCCTGGGATATATGTGTGCAGTGCTTTTTTTTTTTTAGGACAAAAGGTACCGGTACTCATTGTGGGTGGGGTCACCATTTATGGCTCCACCCTATGTTAGCCACACCCCTTATACCAGCCATGGCGCATATAAGTAGGCATCATTTAAATTTTATACCAGTATGGGAGAAAAAAAAACAACTTGTGATTTTTTTTTTTTCATTATAAATAATTGCTGTAAGCTGTTACAGTTCCAGTATACCCAGTGCAAAATAAGATAGCACATGTCAATTCTCAACTTGGACATATTCCAAACACTAAAATTTTAAATACAATTATTTATTTTCTACCTTTGTTGTCTGTTGACTTTGTTTTTCTGATCATGTTGGCCCCAGTCCCTGATTCTGCTGCTCTCTTAACTCCAGGGCTTCCTTTCCATTTATTTATTTTCTTTCCTTTTTTTCTTCTTATCTTCTTGCCCTACATCCATGAGTAAAAGCTGGGTGACCTGGGTCCACCATGGAATTGACTGGAGGAGGTATAACATGGTTCCAACTTTTGACTATTTTTCTCCATCCATGTGCAGTTTTCCTCCTCACTTCACTTTCCCTCATCTCCATCCATGTGCATCTTAATCTTTTCTCTATCTTCCCCTCCATTCATGTCCAGCATTTCTCCTCTCTCACATCTCTTGCGTCGATTTCCAGCATTTCTCCTCTCTCCTCCGCTCCATCCATGTCCAGAATTACTC
Organism: Microcaecilia unicolor; assembly: GCF_901765095.1. NCBI lineage: Eukaryota > Metazoa > Chordata > Amphibia > Gymnophiona > Siphonopidae > Microcaecilia > Microcaecilia unicolor. The sequence goes on from NC_044033.1 coordinate 11,790,576, forward strand.
CTCTCCTCTCTTCCCTCCCCTGGGTCCATATCCAGCAATAATTCTCTCTCCCGTCTCCTCCATCCAAGTGCAGCATTTCTCCTCTCTCCTCTCCTCTGCCCTGCCCTCCCCTCCATCCATCCATGTCCAGCAATTCTCCTCTGCCCCCTGTCCTCCCCTTTCATTCATGTCCAGTGATTCTTCTCTCTCCCCTCCCCTCTCATCTATGTCAAGTTATTTTCCTTCCCTATCCTCCCCTGCCATCCATATCCAGTGATTCTCCTCTCCCCCTGACCTCTCCTGCTATCCTTGTCCAGCGATTCTCTCTCCCTCCCTCCCTCCCTCCCGCCCATCCTCCTTCTCCCACTGCCTGCCTGCCTGGTTGACAGTCCGGACACCCAGCATCAGCCAATACAAGGCCTGGCACAAGCACTGACAAGCCTTTGCGCCAATGCCACACGCTTGGGAAGGCCCTGTTAGTTCCGCCCTCTCTGAAACGTCACATATGCGTTAGAGGGGCGGTACCAACAGGACCTCCACAAGCAGATAGGCTCGAAGGCTGAGTGTGCCGGCTGGGTCTTGTACTGCTTGAACAGGAACCCGGACTCAAGCAGGCTGTGAGGAACAAGGACGCAGGAGCAGTGAGAGGGGGACTCAAGAGCAGTGGCGTACCTAGGGTACTTGACACCCAGGGCCGGTCAATTTTTTACAGCCCCCTCCAAAATCCAGTACTAGGCATATCGAGAATACAAAACACTCAGGACCTATAGAACAATTCTACCATACCTAAGCAGTAATTTGTACGAGTTACACAAGGGTGTACCTAGGAAAAGGAAGCATCTTAAACACTGCAGTTAGAACAAGAACATCAGTTCACCTATTGTAAAACAAAACCATCCAGAATAGTACAGATCCTACTACTACTACTACTACTATTTAACATTTCTAAAGCGCTACCAGGATTGCGCAGCGCTGTACAATTAACAAAGAAGGACAGTCCCTGCTCAAAGGAGCTTACAATCTAAAGGACAAAAAAGTGCAGTCAATCAAATTGGGGGCAGTCTAGATTTCCTGGATAGAGGTACAATGGTTAGGTGCCGAAAGCGACATTGAAGAGGTGGGCTTTGAGCAAGGATTTGAAGATGGGTAGGGAGGGGGCTTGGCATATGGGCTCCTCAATCGTGTACAGTCGATGCCAACTGAAAGACGTGTCTTTCACAGACACAGATACATCCTCATCCAGTACAGAATAAGTAACCACAAATTTTATATTTAGACAAAAATTAAAGTGAACCCCCAAGATGCCAGATTCTGCATACAATGCAACACAATGCAACGTCGGTGCCGGGCAAGATGGTGGAGGCTATTATTAAGAATAAAATTGCAGAGCATATACAAAAACATGGACTGATGAGACAAAGTCAGCACGGATTTAGTGAAGGGAAGTCTTGCCTCACCAATCTAATGCATTTTTTTGAGGGGGTAAGCAAACATGTGGACAATGGGGAGCCGGTTGATATTGTATATCTGGATTTTCAGAAGGCGTTTGACAAAGTGCCGCACGAAAGACTCCTGAAGAAATTGCAGAGTCATGGAATCGGAGGTAGGGTATTATTATGGATTAAGAACTGGTTGAAAGATAGGAAGCAGAGAGTAGGATTGCGTGGCCAGTATTCTCAGTGGAGGAGGGTAGTTAGTGGGGTCCCGCAGGGGTCTGTGCTGGGTCCGTTGCTTTTTAATGTATTTATAAATGACCTAGAGATGGGAATAACTAGTGAGGTAATTAAATTCGCCGATGACACAAAATTATTCAGGGTCGTCAAGTCGCAGGAGGAATGTGAACGATTACAGGAGGACCTTGCGAGACTGGGAGAATGGGCGTGCAAGTGGCAGATGAAGTTCAATGTTGACAAGTGCAAAGTGATGCATGTGGGTAAGAGGAACCCGAATTATAGCTACGTCTTGCAAGGTTCCGCGTTAGGAGTTACGGATCAAGAAAGGGATCTGGGTGTCGTCGTCGATGATACGCTGAAACCTTCTGCTCAGTGTGCTGCTGCGGCTAGGAAAGCGAATAGAATGTTGGGTGTTATTAAGAAGGGTATGGAGTCCAGGTGTGCGGATGTTATAATGCCGTTGTATCGCTCCATGGTGCGACCGCACCTGGAGTATTGTGTTCAGTACTGGTCTCCGTATCTCAAAAAAGATATAGTAGAATTGGAAAAGGTACAGCGAAGGGCGACGAAAATGATAGTGGGGATGGGACGACTTTCCTATGAAGAGAGGCTGAGAAGGCTAGGGCTTTTCAGCTTGGAGAAGAGACGGCTGAGGGGAGATATGATAGAAGTGTATAAAATAATGAGTGGAATGGATCGGGTGGATGTGAAGCGACTGTTCACGCTATCCAAAAATACTAGGACTAGAGGGCATGAGTTGAAGCTACAGTGTGGTAAATTTAAAACGAATCGGAGAAAATTTTTCTTCACCCAACGTGTAATTAGACTCTGGAATTCATTGCCGGAGAACGTGGTACGGGCGGTTAGCTTGACGGAGTTTAAAAAGGGGTTAGATAGATTCCTAAAGGACAAGTCCATAGACCGCTATTAAATGGACTGGAAAAATTCCTCATTTTTAGGTATAACTTGTCTGGAATGTTTTTACGTTTGGGGAGCGTGCCAGGTGCCCTTGACCTGGATTGGCCACTGTCGGTGACAGGATGCTGGGCTAGATGGACCTTTGGTCTTTCCCAGTATGGCACTACTTATGTACTTATGTACTTATGTACCACACCACAGAAACAGAAAATGTCCCCTAGCACTGTGCAAAATATAAAGATAGCAGATGTACATTTGAAAACAAAACAAAAGAAAACAATCACCTCTTTACAAATTAACAAATAGAAAATAACATTTTATTGGACTAATGCATTCAGCTTTCAGAGGCCAAAACCTCCTTCCTCAGGTCAATACAGTATATTGCTGTTAGAGCATCCTATCCTGACCTAAGGAAGGGATTTTTGTTCTCTGAAAGTTAGTCAAAATGTATTAAAATTAATCCAATCAAAAGATTACCTTATTTCCATTTTCTATTTATAAACATTTATTAACACAGCTTCAATACTACTTTATCATAAAGCAACAACATACAAATATATATTTTATTTACAGTTTGTTGTCTCTGGTTTCTGGCTTGGTCATCTTCTCTTCACTCTCTCCCTTCAATCCAGCATCTGCCTTCTCTCTCTCCCTGCCCCTTCCATCCACTGTCTGCTCTCTCTCTCCCTGCCCCTTCCATCCACTGTCTGGCCTCCCTCTCCCTTCCATCCTGTGCTGCCGATTCAGAGATGTAAAAAAATGCAGCAGGCCGGGTGGCAGAGAGAAGTGAGCTGTCAAGGGAGTTGAGGCATAGGCGTAGACTGGGGGGGCAATGCCCCCCCCAAACGACGAGGCGCCGCCGCGCCATTAGTTAAAAAAAAAAAACATATGCAGGCACGCGCTCCTCTCCATCCGCTTGGCTTCCCTGCCCTCTCTACGCAGACAGAGAGGGCAGGGAAGCCAAGCGGACGGAGAGGAGCGTGTCCGTCTATCCCTCTCTCTTCCTCCCTCCCTCCGGCGCAGGCAGCAGTCTTTTTCAGCATTCCTGGCAGCGGTAGCGATGTACACGCTGCCTTCGGCTCTGCCCCAAAGCCTTCTCTTCAAGTTCCTGTTCCCGCATAGGTGGGAACAGGAACTTGAAGAGAAGGCTTCCGGGGCAGACCGAAGGCAGCGTGTACATCGCTACCGCTGCCAGGAACGCTGAAAAAGCTGAAGACTGTTGCCTGCACCGGAGGGAGGGAGGAAGAGAGGGGGTAAACGGAGTCACAATCTTGGACCTCGCGGGGGGGGGGGGGGGCAGTAGAAGGAAGATGGATGGAACTGGGAGGGGTGGGGAGCAGAGGGAAGATGGATGGTACTGGGAGGGGTGGGGAGCAGAGGGAAGGAGCAAGAGATGGATGGGACTGGGAGGGGTGGGGAGCAGAGGGATGGACCAGGAGATGGATGGGATTGGGAGAGGTCAGGCACAGCAGAGGGAAGGAGCAGAAGATGGATGGGACGGAGGGATGGTGCGCAGAGGGAAGGAACAAAAGATGGATTGGACTGGGAGGGGTGGGGAGCAGAGGGAAGGAGCAAGAGATGGTTGGGACTGGGAGGGGTGGGGAGCAGAGGGAAGGAGCAAGAGATGGATGGGACTGGGAGGGTGGTGAGCAGAGGGAAGGAGCAGGAGATGGATGGGACTGGGAGGGTGGGGAGCAGAGGGAAGGAGCAGAAGATGGATGGGACGGAGGGATGGTGAGCAGAGGGAAGGAACAGAAGATGGATGGGACTGGGAGTGGTGGGGAGCAGAGGGAAGGAACAGAAGATGGATGGGACTGGGAGGGTGGGGAGCAGAGGGAAGCCTACTGGAAATAAGACACTGCATAAAACAGAAGACACTGGGACCAAAGCGAATAGAAAAACTAAATGATCAGACAACAAAGGTAGATAAAAGTATTTTATTCATAATTTATTAATTGAAATGTGTCAGCTTTTTGAAATGTGCATCTGTGATATTTTGCCTGTAAATTTCAATTCCGTCCTCCATATTAGCATATCATTTGCATATGTATATATGCAAATGATATGCTAATATGCTCCGCCCATTCCCCCCCCCTCCCCCCCCAAATGAAACAGTCAAACTACGCCTATGGAGTTGAGGGAAGGAAGGTGAAGACTGAGACTGGGGACTGTGGAGGAGAGGTAACAGTGGTACCAGTGGCCTGAAGGCTGCTGCAGCCCCGCTCTTAATTTTGTTGTTTGTGTTCGCTCCGGCCCAACAGAAGGAGCATTGTCCAGGAAACGGATACCAGGTGGAAGGGGGAGCGGGAGGCAGGAGGTGCTCAATGGAGAGAGTGGGGAGGAAATGATAGAGTGAAGACATTGGATGGAAGAGAGGGGTACAGAGAAAGAGAGAGATGAATGGAAACATGGGGAGAGAAAGAGGGGCAGTTGAAGAGAGAGAAGCTGCTGGAGAGAAGGATGGGGAGAAAGGGGAGATCCTGGCTGGACAGATGTAAAGAGAAAGAGGGGAGATGCTGGATGAAAGGAGTGAGAAAAAGGGGAAGACGCTGGAAGGATGGGAGCAGAAAGAGGGAAGACACTGGAAGGAAGGGTAGGGAGAGAAACAGGACAGACACTGGAAGGATGCGGAGAACCCTCATGATGAATAGAGAGAGAAACACTAGATGGAAAGAAGGAGATAGGGAGAGAGACAGTGGATGGAAGGATCAGGAGAGGGGGTCTCTCTCTCTCTCTTACACTGGATGGAAGGATCGGGAGAGGGGGTAGTTGTGGGATGGAAGGATGAGGAGGAAAGAAAGAGGGAAGACGGATGGAAGGATGGGGAGAGAAAGAGAGAAGACTCTGTATAGAAGGATAGGGTGAGAAAGAGTGTATATATATGAAAGGATGCAGAAAGAAAGGGTGAGACACTGGAAGGATGTGGAGAGAGAGAGGGGTCATGTTGAATAGAAAAGGGTAGAGAGATAGACACTGGATAGAAGGAAGGGGGAGAGAGGGAGAGACTGGGTGGAAGGCTCAGGAAAGAGGGTAGATGGGTGTAAGGATGTGGAGAGAAAGGGATGGCGCAGGATGGAAGGGTAGGGATAGAAAGAGAGGAGACGCTGTATAGAATGATGCAGCAAGAAAGAGGGGAGACACTGGAAGGATGGGGAGAGAAAGAGGGGAGATGTTGGATGGAAAGGGGGAGAGGACAGAGTAGTAAAAGACTGGAGAATGAGGAAGGGGCATGGAGAGAACAAGGGTGAAGAAATGATGAAAAGCCATAGGTAGATTAAGTAATAAGAGGGAAATTAAAGTCTGGATAGTAAGAATGAATTAAACCAAGACAGAGTCAGAAAAATAAATTGAAGAAAACAAAGAAAAAGGAGAGAACAAAATTACAAATGGACAGGAAACTGTGTAAAGAGAGTTAAGAGAAGATAAAGGAGAGCAGAATCAATACACTGGGACCAATACAATCAGAAAAAGTATATGTGTTATGATTCTGCCGGTTTGGCTGAGGGGGAGGGGGGACGTCTCTTCTGATTGGCTGCCAGGGGTTGTGCTGACGTCAGGGGATAGTACTTTAGCCTGCAGCTGAGGAGTTTGTCTGCTTTTGCGTTACTTATTTGGTGGTAACAGGAAAGCCTGATAGGTTTCTCTCAGAACGTGCTCTAGGTTCTGACAGGGATCTGTGTTGATTTAGAGTATTCTTTTCCTTCCCTCTGGGTTAGCTGCTGCTGTGTGTGTGTGTGTGTTCAGCTCTGTAATCAGGGTCAGCTGCTCCTTTGTTTAGTGGGGGCTGGGCATTGCTCAGCCTCAGGGGCTCTGGGCTGAGTGAGAGCGTTCTCCTTTGTTTGTTTGTTTTAAGGATTTCTCTTCCCAGTGTCCTGCTGGCTCAGTGAGTTTAACCCTTTGTGTACTGTGTGTATTGTATTCCTGCCTCTGCCAGTATGTTTGTTTGGATGGGCCTCACTCCCTCTTGGGAGGGGAAGCGTTCTCTCTGATTGTTTGTTGATTTATGGCACTCTCTCTCTGCTGGCTCTACAAGCTTAACCCTTTGTGTTCTGTGTGCCTCTGTCTACAGTGGGTTTGAGGCAAAGGCTTTCTGCCTTCCTTTTGTGTTTGGTTCCTCTGGCTTCTGCCTGGGGCGCCTACCCTGGTGGTGGGGGGGGGGGGGGGGGTTGCTGTGTTAGTTCCCCTGTCCTGCGCTAGTCCCCTGCGTGGGCGTGGCCGCTCTGGTCCTTTGTTTCCCCCTCTGCCCTATTGCTGGTGTTCAGCGCGTGTCTGGCATCTTGGGGCCCTCTGGGTTCTTTCACCCCTCCCTGTGTGTGATTGGGTTCCAGTTCAGCCGTGAGGCTCGCACGAGTGGCTCTGTCTGCGTGGGTTCCAGTTCGGCCGCGAGGCCCGCCTGTATGCCTATTTCCCTTCTTCCTGAGGGACTGGGGGAGGGGTAGCTTAGGGGGTATTGTGTAGCTGGGGTGTGCGGTGGTGGGTCGGTCTCCCCTTGGCCTGGCCTCGGCCAGGGCCCAAGGGCTCACGACCAACCCAACGGATTACAATATGACTAGACAACAAACATACAGAAAATAATGTTATTTTTAATTTAGGATAAAGTGATGAGGTAGCTTTGTTAATAAAGGTTAATAAATGCAAATAAAACATAAAATAGAAATAAAGGTGATACCTTATATTGGACTGATTTAAATACATTTTTGATTAGCCTTAGAGACCAACACTTGTTTCCTTGGGTCAGGATACCATAAGAGTATACCGACCTGACCTGAAGCAGGAAATGTTGGTCTTTGAAAGCTAATTGAAAAAGGTATTAGGCTAGTTGAATAAAAAGGTATTATCTTATTTTCTATTTTCAAGTGTCTGAACTGATATGCGGTATGGCTGCCATCGGTGGTTGAAGAACAGTGTCAACTGCTGAACTGCTCAAATGGCACAGTATGGGGCTCATGCAGTGCACCTCTTCAGCTAGCGGTGCTTGGGTAGCTCTGCCAGCGATTCAACCAGTGCCATAATTTTGGAGTGGGTTTCAACTCAAGGGGGGGGGGGGGGGGTCAAGGCCCCCTTGCGGTTATGTCCCTGGGTGGAACAGATGCTGGATAGTGGGTGGAAGAGAGTGAACTGAAACACTCCCTCTTACCATCTCTGCTGTCACTGGTGTAAACAAAATATTTTCTGGAATTGAGGTGTGTGAAGTGGGGGGGGGGGGGGGAGCCATGAGGTACAGTGGGCAGAACCAAGGCGGGGCTGGGGGCATGTACTAAAATATCCCTCTCAAAATTCAATTGGCAGCTCTGCCTGGGGGGGGGGGGGGGGGGATAGAAACAAAGAAAATAAATTGTCCTTGTCTGCAGGATTGCCAGATGGGCGGTTTTCCGCAACCCGCTGCGGGAAACTTTTGCCCGCGGTGGGTTGCGGTTTTTTTGGGCTTGTTTATTTTTTTCGCGCAGGTTTTGGGCAGTTTTTCGGCCGGCGGGGGGTGGGGCTAACAGCGACAGAGGCGGGGTTTGGTGACGTATTGGGCAGGGCGAGGTGACGTATGGGGTGGGCTGATGACGGAAGGGGTGGGTCTAATGACGGCGGGGGCAGGGTTGATAACAGCGGGGGTGGGGGTGATGACAGAAGGGGCGGGGGTGATGTCGGGAGTGGGGTGTGTGCGGTTTTTGGGCGGGTTTTGGGTAGGAATTTTTTTTTATATGGCAACACTGCTTGTCTGTCCATTTTTAGATATGTATGTTTACTTTATCAGGGGGTTGGTGGTTGAGAAACTAGGATAGGGGAGGGCAGACTTATACGGGGATTGTGCCAGAGCCGGTGATAGGAGGCGGGACTGGTGGTTGGGAGGCGGGAAATACTGCTGGGCAGACGTATACGGTCTGTGCCCTGAAAAAGACAGGTACAAATCAAGGTAAGGTATACACATATGAGTTTATCGTGGATAGACTAGATGGACCGTGCAGGTCTTTTTCTGCCGTCATCTACTATGTTGTGAATGCTGGGGAACTGGGTTCAATTCCCACTTCAGGCACAGGCAGCTCCTTGTGACTCTGGACAAGTCACTTAACCCTCCATTGTCCCATGTAAGCCGCATTGAGCCTGCCATGAGTGGGAAAGCACAGGGGGGGGGGGGGGGGTACAAATGTAATAAAAGAAATGCTAGGAAATAGAAAAGTTAGAGAAGACAATAATTTATCCCCCCAACAACTCCTATTATTACAAGTGTGAACTCGTAGGCTGTTTCGCTTTACTGCAGAGTTTATGTTCAAATTTTGTTTTAATTACAGGGTTAAACCAAATATTGCTGGTCTGCCTTTTTTTTTTGTAACCTCTGCTGAGTTTACAGACCATCTGCAGCAAGATATTTGTTGTAGGTTTCCTCTCAGGGCAATGGCGACTGTGTTTAACCGTCACCAAGATTTTCAAGCAACAACAACAACAACATCATCAACATCATCATCGTCTGATGATAACGGCGAGCGACGACGACGACGACATCCGTTCCCACGCTTGACTCTACACGCCGTCGCGTGCTCAGCACGTGCGTCCTCGCCCTCAACTCTCGTCCATTGTAACCTTCCGCCTCGTTGTAGCCGATAACCAATACGAAATCTCTCCTGAGTTCAGAGCCTGGAAAAAAAAAAGTAGAGGCTGGAACGTAAGGTCCGGGTGAAGCTCTTACAGTTCTTTTGTCCCAACAGTAAAGGAAGCTTTTGCAATTTGCGATGGATTCCTTTTCGCCGACGTAGCGCAGTGATATCTCCGGCGGCGCGTGTTCTTTCTTTTGTGCCTTGCCTGAGCTGAAGGTTTCCAGAAGCTTCGATGATAGTTGAAGACTAGACCGCTCCGAGTTCAAGGAATCCTCTCACGGGTTAATTGAATAGTATTAAAATCAAATCAGGTAGCGTTTGATCCAGTTTGTTATATATATAGTGGCTGCTGGATAATGGATAATATATATATAAATATATATATTTAGCAGAATAAAAATAACAGTTAAAGATTCAAAAAATGTTTTGATATGTTCACAATAAAATAGTGGCTGCTGGATAATGTACATTGTATGCTTGATGCAACCAGGATTTATGTTTGAACCTTGTTTATAAATATATATTTTAGAAAGGCAGAGTCTGGCGTAAAAGAGGGAAATGCTTGCAAATATTTAAAGGTAGTTAGCAGTAGAAGAAGAAAGTGTTTGTATGTGCCATATAGAAAAAAGAAATAGAATATTCCAAGCTTTTTTTATTTATTTATTTATTTATTCATTTCAAAATAAATTCAAGCATTATATCTTGATTACAGATAAAGACGATTTAGTATCTTGGTAAATTCTTGAAAATACATCAAAGAAAAAAAAAATTATTATAACAAGAAGATCATTACTCGTCTATAGTCCACAATATAGGGGAGAATTATCACAATTTTCAGGCAAATATTCCAATTTTTGAAGCTAACTTCAAAATTTAACAAATGGAGGCTGATATAAGGATACCAAGCAATATACAATTATTATGGAGTTGAAGTTATTAATGTTCCTGATAATGGAGGATGTAAGTCTCTCAACTTTGTCTCCAAAAAAGAGTTTAATTGATTAGCCTCAAAAAATACATACTTAATTGAATTAAGTTTTATCACGCACTTGCAGGGAAAGTTCAGCCAAAATAAAGCGCCAAGTTGTATTGCCTTTGGTCTCAGTTTCAGAAATTCCTGTCTTTTCTTTTGAGTGTTTCTAGAGACATCCGGATACATTCTTATCTTGCAATTTAGGAAATCAGGTCTCTTATTTAGAAAAAATTGTTTGAGGATCCAGTCTCTATCCGGTTGGAGTATGAAAATCACTTTAAGTGTTGCTGTTGTTAAACCCTCATTGTCTCCTTCAATAATCTGGGTCAAATTTAAATCCAATGATTGGGTTTTAACTTCCTCCCTGTGTGAAGAATCTTTCTTGCGAAACGGTTCTATATAGAAAATCTTTGAAATAGGTGGATGTGTTTTTTCTGGTATTTTTAAAGCGTCTGTTAAATATTGCTTAAAGGTTATCAATGGGGAAATAGCAACTTGTTTAGGAAAATTTATCAGTCTGAGAGCATTTGAGCGTTGATAGTTCTCCAGTACTTCAATCCTATTTTGAAGATACATATTCTCTTTTATTAAATTTATTTGTATTTGTTGAGAATTTTTAATTGCAGAAGAATTAGTTTCAACTTCCTTGCCCACAGATTTTAACATCATATCCATTTCAGTGATCCTTTCATTGTCTAGTGTGAATTTCTTATTTAACTGAGTAAATTGTTGAGTGAATGAGGCTTCTAAACCTACAAGCGCTTCCCATATATTATCCAAAGTTATTTGTTGGGGCTTTTCAGGTAGAAACGACTTACGTGATAAATCAATTGTTAAGGTTGTAGGCAAAGTTGATTGACCTCCTACTACTCCGAGCTCTTCCACAGGAACAATCTCTCCTCTCTTCACTTCTGCGTCCTCCACAGAAGGAATCCTCGGCTTCTCAGACGCCGACTCAGGGCCCGTGCCAGAAAACCCCGTCGCGACTTGCGCACCAAGGGGTCTCTGGTCCGAAATCGACGTTGTAGCCGGCATAGGAGGAGGAAGCCTCGTCTCGGGGCTAAAGGATATCTCATGTTCAAGCTGGGGGAACGGGAGACCTCTCCCTAAACCCTCCAGCAGCGAAACAGTCCCCGACGATGTGCCCGGTAAAAGGAAGTGCTCCATCGTTCCAGCTCTGGGTAAGGAGGGAGTAACGGGGCTTGCTCGCGCTTTACCTCTCCTTTTAGGCATATTATTTGAGATTTCAAGGTAGTCAAGGCATAAATGTTGCAGGAGTAGAGCGAAAAACAGCGGAGCTATCTTCCCGACATCTTACTCGGCCGCCATCTTGGAATTCTCAAAACTGTGTCATATTCCAAGCTTTTAACTGGTAAGGGGGTCTGGGGTAAAAACCTCGGAGTACCACCTTAAAAACAAATTGCTATTTTATTGAGAGTGTTTAGAGTGCAGCAGCAGCTGTTCTTTTTCAGCACTCATACTCTTAATCCTGAAGCAGGGGCGTAGCTGCTATGGGGCCACGGGGTACAGTAGATTTGGCCCTGGACCCCCCTGCCAACGACCCTCTCGCCCCCCCTTTCCCGCCGCCAACCCGCCGTCAACCTTCCGTCACCGTCTGTTTACCTTTGCTGGCAGGGGACCCCAACACCCACCAGCCGAAGTCTTCTTGATTCGTTTGGTTTCTGAGTCAGTCTGACGTCCTGCATGTACAATGTGCAGGACGTTAGACTCACAGAAACAGAACAAAGCCTTGCGATCTGTGGGCGGGGGTCGTCGGCGGGCGGGCTACAGTTGTTGGAGGGTTCTGGCAGTGGCGGGCGTTGTCGGCAATGGCGGGGAGGGGGGGCGGGTTGGCTGCGGCGCCGGGGGGGGGGGGGGGGGTAAAATGTGCCCCCTCACCTCGGCTCTGGACCCCCCCTAACGGTGTAGTCCAGATATGCCCCTGTCCTGAAGGGCTAGAAGCACCTGGATCCAACACTGTTTTATCTCGGAAGATCTGCATCTGCCTGGATCCAACACTCGCACACGCACTCTCTCTCTCTCTCTTTCTCTAATTAGACTTAATTTTACAGGTACTGGGAGTGAGGGAGGGACTGTCCCTAGTGGGCTCATGATCTAGTTAGTACATTGTTGGATCTGGGCCTAGCAAGTGTCAAGTGGAGCTGCAGAGGGTCTGTGCAACCCCTTACACACTCAATGTTATCTGGCAAAAATGTTTTCAGCACAAAACCTGCCCAAAAATAACAAATTTAATGCAAATATGAATAAGGCAATTATGAATATTAATAAAGTATATATGAATATGAATGAGGTCAATCTAATATAATAATTTGCTCCTTCAACATTCATCGTCACTCTCCCGCAGTCAGTGATGATGGCTGTGAGAGAGAGAGTGGAAACAGAGATTAACCTAATTGGCTTCCTCGCTTACAGTGGACTACATAGGCTCACTTTCACTTCTGTCGATTAAACCTATTGGCTTTAGCAGCCAACAGAAGAGCTCCCGAGCCGGCCAACCTCCTGCTCTACTCTCCTCCCCCTCCTCATTCATAGCGCCTCTCCAAGTTACACGCCTACGCTCCCCTTCAAGTTCTAGGATGCCCCCCACGCTCCCCTTAAAGTTCCAGGACGCCCTCCCTCCCCTTCAAGTTGCAGGCTGCCACCGCCCCTTCCTTCCCCTTCCCTCTGAGTTCCACAATAAACAAAAAAAGCCACGAGCCTGCCTGATGCCACTAACGTGCTCAACAGTCGCCCTCCTGAAACAACCAACAGGCTTACAGAAAAAAAAAAAAAAACTGGCACGAGCCAGCCTAATGCCACTGCCCCTCGCAACTGCCTCCCTCCGGGCTTCCCACTGTGGTTCAAGCCTGCCTGCCTGGCGAATTAGCCGCCCTCGCGAAAAGCAACAAAGAATAAATAAAAAACTTAAACGAAGCTCTTCTACGCTGCCACAACAACTGTTGGACAAGGTACAATTTACACAAAAAAAATCTACGTCCATAACACACAGTGACACACACACACACACACACACACACACACACACACACACACACACACACACACACACACACACACACACACACACACACACTCTCTCTCAAAATATCTCTCTCATACACTCTGTGACACACACACTCTCTCTCTCCACACATACCAGCGATAGGAAAAAAACCCCAGTTCTGCAAGCACCTGTGCCACCATAAAGACTGACTCCCCTATAAAGAAATTTAACTAAAAAAAAAAAAAGAAAAGATGCCCTCACTCTCAATGTCTGTATCACTGACACCCTAGACAATAAAACATTCACTCTGTTTGTCATAGACACAGAGTCTAATAAGTCATACACACTGTCTCTCTTTCTCTGACACACAGAGACACACAAGCCACCATCCATGCCTCCAACCCCCCCCCCCCCCGGGAGTTCCCAAGAAACACCTCTGTCACTAACACACACAGACACGCATTCAAACGCCCCTCCCAACCCCCCCCCCCCTCCTGCCACAAAAAAACCCCAACAAAACTCTGTCACACACACACACTCGCATATTCACTCTCTCTCTTTCTCTCTCAGAGTCACTCTCACACACACTCTCTCAAACATACACACTTTGAGGAAAACCTTGGTAGCGCCCGTTTCATTTGTGTCAGAAACGGGCCTTTTTTACTAGTATGAATAGTAATAAGGTAACCACAATCATCATAAACAGAACCAGCAGCAGCAAAATCACAAATTAATAATCCATCCGTAAAAGGAGGAAGTTCCCACCACAAACCATATATCTGTTTTGATCTAGGCACATGAAAAAAAAAGATGTTTCTTCTCCCCCAGGTTTCAACTTAAAACATGTTTAATGTGGGATATAAATGTTGTAAATAACTAAATAGAAACTGAATGTTGAGGATCTGATTCTCATAACATGTCTGTTTTAGTGGCCCTTTACCAGGAGACCCCCCCCATTTATTAAAGATACAACACGTGTCCCTATAACCAGCCTTTCCAAATGCCACACTGATAAGGATTTAATACAAACTACAAGTAACTCTATTACTTCCTCTGTGAATCCGTATGCTGCACAAACCGGAAAGTTTGAAAATATAAATCAGATTAAATAAAAATGCTACCAAGCAGAACTTAGTTGTTTTTTTTGTTTTAATTTTATTTAATCAACGTCATACAGAGCAAAGTTAAAACAGTCAGCACAATATCCATACGATTGTTGCGTAAATACTATGAACAAGAAGTGCCTCCATCTCAACAATTCAGTTACCAACTACAGCTCAGTATTTACTTTTTCCAAAAATAAATCCCCCCTCCCATCAACTCTTATGTACTACATTTACATCTCGCTCACACCCATTCTGTATTCACTCTATTCAGCCACACACCCTTCACCCTGCCACACTGGCTAGCCCCCCCCCCATTTTATGAAAGGGTAAACTATAACCCCCCCCCCCCTTCCTTTGGTGTTCAACATCTCTAGGCAACTTGTCCAAAGCAGGGCATATTGTCTATTATCCAGTTGTTGAGATTTGGAGTATACCAGCTTCTCATACTTTCCCATTTCTCTAATTTTTATTGTCCAACAGTCATAGGGATGGTGTCCGATGTTGTCCAGAACTGCAAAATTGTCTTTTTGACCAACAGTGTTGACACATATACAAAACATCTTAGTGGTTGTGTAAGGCCCTGTGCAACTAATAGGGCCAGATCTCCCAAAAGCAAAGTAGCATAATCCCACTCCAGGTTCTTGCCTACCACCTTGTTTATCAGTTTAATCACCTCATTCCATATAGCTAGGCCTGGGCACTCCAGAAAGGCATGTAGTAGTGTCCCCCGCTCTTGTCGACACCTGCTACACCTATCTGATTCCCATAACCCCATCGCGTCCCCTTTTCCTTTCGATATGTACGCCCTATGAAGTTTTTTATATTGGGTTTCCTGTAAGTCTGTGGATTTGACCATTTCATATAGATTGGAAAAAAGTGCTCTAAACTGTGAGTAATCGTATTCCCTGCCAAGATCTTTGTTCCATTAGTGCAGCAACCTCTCCATATCTTCCCTGGGCAATGGCATTTTTAGAATCTTATACCAGGTAGCCAGTTTATTAATTGACCCGGGGACCCGCATGAGTAGGAGATCCAACTCACAATACTCCCATGACTGCCTAAAATGTTTCTTCAAGGTAGACAAATAGTGTCTCACCTGAAGAAAAGGTAACAGATGATTCCTTGTCATCAAGCAGATGAAGCCATTACGTATGGGTTATGTCCATCAACCAGCAGGGGAGATAGAGAGCACTCAAACTTTCACAGTGCCCTCTTGGCCAGCTAGCTCCACTGCCTCTTCAGTATTCTCTATCTCCCTTAGCAGGGTGGCTGCAGCTTGTTCGAGCTCCAGAAAAATCTGCCGGGAGGTGGTTCCTGGCTTGCCAGTTGTTAACCGGGGTGTTGGAGGCTATAGCAGCTTCACTTTAAAGGCACATAGGTTAGCCCTTTCCCTGCCTTACCCATACCTCTGTGGATGTGGACATATTGCCTTGCTTTCCCTGTCCTTACCCACCAACAGTGGATGCAGGCATATAAGTTCGCCCTTTCCCTGCCTTTCCCACTCATCTGAGCCTCCGGAGTCTTCAATACCTCTGCTTTCCTCACAGCTTAAAAAAAAAAAAAAAAAAGTTGCGTCGCGTTTTTAAACGCAGAGACGCTGGAACAGAGGTTTTTGACCTGATTTTCAGCAGGATCGTAGTTGTACACTAGATCCTTTGAGGTAAGAGTGTTTTCCAACTCCTCCGGGGTGGGCCCGCGATCGGGGCGATTTTGGATTTTACCGCCGTTTTTCGGTGATGGCTGCGGACAATGTAAAGCGCTGTTCCACTTGTGGAAATCAGCAACAGGGCTCTGTAAATCGTGCTGTACTGGCGTAGGAGCCGGCCCGAGCATGGCGAGCGATGTTTCTTCCCGCTCTGAGCTGGCAGCGGGCGCCATTTTGCTTACACCGCATGGCGCGGCTTCCGTGGACACGGAGAGACCTGAGCCGGGTGGGGCACCTCGAGATGAGGTTATTTCAGGAGTGGCTAGCACCGGACAGGATTTGGGTGCCCAGGGTGAGAATTTCTCCCCGGATTTTGTGCTTTTGCTGCATAAAGCATACATGATGAAAAGAGCCCTTCCTCAAGGGTCGCCTGAGGCTCCTCCCCCCCCCGCTGGATTCTGGCCTGGGACTGCCCAGTGAGGCTTTTTTCCCGGATGCTTGGCCTAAAGATAAGCGCAGAAGGGTTAATTCCCCTTCAGATTGTGGTGCACCTCCCCCCCCCCCCCCCCCCCCCCCCCCCCGTGGTCGGGGTGTGAGGATTCGGAGAACTCTGACAGTCGTTCTTGTTCTGAGGAACCAGAGTCAGGTGCGGATTTACCACAGGATCTGGATGATCCCTCCGCAGTGAGGATTTTCCACCGTGATGAGCTGCCAGCACTTATTTCAGATACCCTGCAGGCCCTCTCGATTGAAGATCCTGACAGTGGCATGGCCTCCTCGGGTAATCCCAGGATGGCTAGTACCAAGAAAGCTGCTCGGGCCTTCCCTTTGCATGACTCCCTCCTAGAGCTTGTTTCGGCTCAGTGGGCTGACCCCGAGGGACCTTTGAGAGTTTCCAGGGCTATGGGGCAGTTATACCCTCTGCGTGAGGGACATATGGCTCGTTTTCAAATGCCTACAGTGGATGCCCTAATCACTGCGGTGATAAAGAGAACTACCCTCCCTGTTGAAGGAGGTGTTGCCCTGAAGGATGTTCAAGACCGTAGGCTGGAAACAGCATTGAAACGGTCCTTTGAAATTGCAGGTCTCACTGTTCGGGCGTCTGCATGCAGCTGTTATGCTGTGAGAGCCTGCCAAGCTTGGCTGCAACAGGCAGTGGCTCAGCCCGGAGATGGAGCGGAGCACTTCTTGGATGTGGCTCCGCGGATGGAGGTGACCTTGTCCTTTCTGGCTGATGCCCTTTATGACCTTGTCAGAGCTTCGGCTAAACAAATGGCAGTAGCAGTGGCGGCTCGCCGTCGTCTGTGGCTACGACACTGGGCAGCGGACATGGCCTCTAAGCAAAGGTTGGTGAAGTTGCCTTTTCAAGGACTTCTCCTATTTGGTGAGGAGTTGGAGAAAATTGTGAAAGGCCTGGGTGATCCAAAACCCCAGCGCTTGCCTGAAGATAGGCAGAGGCCTTCCTCTAAGGGCCAGGCGGTCCACTCCTCGTACAGACCTCGCTTCCGTGAAGCTAGAAGGTACCGCCCGGGACGTTCTGCTGGGTTCACTTCACGTGCCCGTGGTCAGCAGAGGAACTCCTTTCGCTCGGACAAGCGTTCCGCAGCCGGTGGCTCAAGACCAGGAGTTCAGGGGCGACCCTCTCAATGATGGTGCACTGGCCCTCTCCTCGATGCCTGTCATCGGAGGACGGCTTTCCCTCTTTGTCGAGGAGTGGGCCAAGATTTCCTCAGATCAGTGGGTTCTGGACCTGATCAGAGATGGATACAGAATAGAATTCAACGCCCCAGTAAGAGACGTGTTTGTGGAGTCCCGATGCGGTTCTGCCGTCAAACGGGCGGCGGTGGAGGAGACTTTACAAGGTCTGATTCAGTTAGGGGCAGTGACCCTGGTGCCTCCCGCCGAGCAAGGCTGCGGCCGATACTCCATCTACTTTGTGGTTCCGCGAAAAGGTGGGTCCTTTCGCCCTATTCTGGACTTAAAAGAAGTGAACAAGTCCCTGAGAGTGCGGCATTTCCACATGGAATCCCTGCGCTCCGTCATTACGGCGGTTCAGCCAGGAGAGTTTCTCACGTCTCTAGACCTGAAAGAAGCTTACTTGCACATACCGATTTGGCCCCCGCACCAGAAGTTTCTGAGGTTTGCGGTGTTGAGAAAACATTTCCAGTTCAGGGCCTTGCCTTTTGGCCTCGCCACAGCTCCCCGAACCTTTTCGAAGGTAATGGTGGTAGTAGCTGCTTTTCTCAGGTGAGAAGGTATCAGGGTTCACCCGTACCTAGACGACTGGCTCATCAGAGCAGACTCTGCAACAGAGAGCTTACAAGCTACAGCCAGAGTGGTCTCAGTACTGCAATCTCTAGGCTGGGTCGTCAATATGGCCAAAAGTCACCTGTCCCCTTCACAATCTCTAGTTTTTGGGGGCCAGGTTCGACACAGTCTCGGGCTATGTGTTCCTACCCGAGCTAAGGCGGTGCAAGCTTCAGAATCAGGTCTGTCTGCTCCTGAGGATGCCCCGCCCGCGAGCTTGGGACATTGTCCAGCTGCTGGGATCGATGACAGCCATGATGGAAGTGGTACCCTGGGCGAGAGCGCACCTGAGACCTCTACAGTATTCCCTACTCCGGAGATGGTCTCCTATTTCTCAGGATTACCAATGCAGACTTACTTGGCTCCCTGCGGCCCGTCTCAGCAGGAGTGGTGGCTCTCGGACAGCATGCTGCGGCGAGGAATGCCGCTGACGCTCCCCGTTTGGTGCCTAGTGGTAACAGATGCCAGCCTGAAGGGCTGGGGCGCACACTGCAAAGGGAAGCATGCCCGGGGTCTATGGACACCCGAGGAGTCGGAGTGGTCCATCAACCGCCTAGAGTTGAAAGCGGTGTTTCAGGCGCTTCTGGCCTTTCAAGTGACCCTGGAAGGATTGGCTGTCAGAGTGATGTCGGACAACACGACAACGGTGGCCTATATAAATCGACAAGGCGGAACAAGGTGCAGAGCACTAGCCGCGCAGGCTGAACTGATTTGCCACTGGGCCGAGCTGCATCTTCAGTGTCTGTCGGCAGCTCATATTGCAGGTCAGAGCAATGTGCAGACCGATTATCTGAGCAGGCATCAGATCGATCCAGCAGAATGGAATCTGGCAGACGAAGTATTCCTGCAGATCTATGCCAAATGGGGCAAGCCCGTGATGGATCTAATGGCGACAAGTGCCAATACCAAAGTCCCGTGCTTCTTCAGCAGACGGAGAGATCTGTCTCGCTGCACCCTACGCCTGGAATAAACTTCCTGAGCCCCTACGTCTTGCCCCATCCTTGGCCACCTTTAAATCTAGACTGAAAGCCCACCTCTTTAACATTGCTTTTGACTCGTAACCACTCGCCTCCACCTACCCTCCTCTCCTCCTTCTTGTACACATTAATTGATTTGATTTGCTTACTTTATTTTTTGTCTATTAGATTGTAAGCTCTTTGAGCAGGGACTGTCTTTCTTCTATGTTTGTGCAGCGCTGCGTACACCTTGTAGCGCTATAGAAATGCTAAATAGTAGTAGTAGTAGAGATCCTCGCTCGGCGGGGTTGGCTGCCTTGGCTCAACCCTGGCCTCCGGGTCTACTTCATGTGTTTCCCCCTTGGCCCTTGATAGGGCGCCTGCTCTTGCGGATTCGGCTGCACCCAGGAGAAGTGGTCCTCATCGCCCCGGATTGGCCAAGGAGACCTTGGTATGCAGACCTCCGACAGATGCTCCTGGAGGCTCCTCTGCCGTTACCTCTGGTACCGAACCTGTTGACTCAGGGACTGGTAGCCATGGAGGACGCCGGCCGCTTTGGTCTTACGGCATGGCTATTGAGAGGGCGCAATTGAGGGATAAAGGTTATTCCAATAAAGTTATTTCCACTCTCCTGCAAGCCCGCAAGCGGTCCACTTCCGTGGCTTATGCCAGGATTTGGTGCCTGTTTGAGTCTTGGTGTGCTTCCAGAGCCATTGCTCCAATGCGGGCTCCTGTCTCGCTGATTCTGGACTTTTTGCAGGAAGGTGTACAAAAAGGCTTGGCCAATAATTCCCTGCGGGTGCAGGTGGCAGCGTTGGCCTCCCTTCGTGGTAAGGTGGAAGGCGTGTCTTTGTCTGCTCACCCAGATGTGGCACGGTTTCTTAGAGGGGTGCTTCAGCTCCGACTTCCAGTGCGAGCACCCTGTCCAGCTTGGAACCTGGGGCTAGTTTTGAAAACCCTGCAGGCATCTCCTTTTGAGACGCTTCGGCGAGCATCGGAGAAAGATTTGACACTGAAGGCCGTTTTTCTGGTGGCCATTACCTCGGCGAGACGGGTGTCTGAGCTCCAGGCGCTGTCCTGTAGAGACCCATTTCTGCAATTTTCAGAGTCCGGAGTCACGGTTCGGACCGTGCCTTCCTTTATGCCTAAGGTGGTTTCAGCCTTTCTCCTAAACCAGCCTATTTTCTTGCCCTCTTTTTCAGAGGAAGAGTTTCCAGAATCTTTTGGGCAGCTGCACCTTTTGGATGTGCACAGGACTCTGCTGCAGTATCTGCGAGTTACTAACTCTTTCAGGACTTCTGATCATCTGTTTGTTTTGCTATCCGGTTCTCGCAGAGGGTCTCCAGCGTTTAAAGCCACTATTGCCCGCCTGTAGCCTTTAAGGCACATTCTACTAGAGCGATTTCTTCCTCTTGGGCTGAAACTGGAGCACTCTCTCTTCAAGAGATATGCAGTGCAGCAACATGGGCTTCTAAGCTCTCCTTTGTCCGACATTACAGGCTGGATGTGGCTGCCAGGAGGGATGCGCGTTTTGGTGCACAAGTGCTAGCGCGTGGTGTGGCTTGTTCCCACCCTATCTAGGGATTGCTTTGTTACATCCCATACGTAATGGCTTCATCTGCTTGATGACAAGGAAGGGAAAATTAGGTTCTTACCTTGGTAATTTTCTTTCCTTTAGTCATAGCAGATGAAGCCATGAGCCCTCCCTGTATGATTGTCTGTATGCTGTGAATCTGTTTTTCAGGTTCTGTTCTAATTTCCTGAAGTTCCTTCCTTGGGAGAAAGTTGGAAAACAATCTTCAGGATTCATGTTCAGTTTAAATTTAGGAGGATGTGTTCATTCCCTCCAGTGTGTTGGGAGGATGTGTGATTCCCTCCAGGAGGCGCGTGTGTTCCCCTCCAGTTCTATAAATAGGAGGATGAGTTAATTCCCTCCAGTGTGTTGGGAGGATGTGTGATTCCCTCCAGGAGGCGCGTGTGTTCCCCTCCACTTATACAATAAGGAGGATGAGTTTATTCCCTCCAGGAGGATGTGCATTCCCTCCTTTATGAGTTCATGCCCTTGTGATGGGCCATCGTTCGCTGTGAGGAAAGCTCTTGTGATTCCCATTGCGGTTTGCCATACTGCTTTGGAAGCTTCAAATACTGAAGAGGCAGTGGAGCTAGCTGGCCAAGAGGGCACTGTGAAAGTTTGAGTGCTCTCTATCTCCCCTGCTGGTTGATGGACATAACCCATACGTAATGGCTTCATCTGCTATGATTAAAGGAAAGAAAATTACCAAGGTAAGAACCTAATTTTCCCTTATTCGATAACTTCCATTTCTCCTTGACCTAGTCAAAATTGGGGAAATTACCTACACTTTTTCCGAGTAGTTGACCTATGTTGAGGCAACCCCTCTCCTTCCATATCCTAAATACTGAAGCCCCCATTCCTGCTGGGAAGTCTACATTGCCCATGAGGCCCAAAAAAGGTGAGGCTTCTGGCGTCTTCCCTTGTCTGCCCCTCCACCAACTCCATGCCCGTCTTAAGGGTCTAAGAAACCCCAATTTAGATGCTACTTGTGGAGTTTTACTAGGGGCCATATGCAAAAGATTTATAACCGAGTATGGATGCCCCCCCTCTTCCATCCACCCTGTCGGCGTGTAACGGTGAATCCCTGTAATACCCTCATAGATGAACCTTAGGAGAGCCGCCGTGTTATACAATCTTAGGTCAGGGAGATTCAAACCTCCTTGTTCTTTGCCATGAATTAACCATCTGTGTCCTATCCGGACCCCTTTATGCCGCCATATGAAGGAACAGATAAGCGATCGGAAAAAATGCTCATCCCTCCGTAAGATCCATATGGGTGCCGCCTGTAGCGGGTATAAGATCTTAGGAAGAAGAATCATCTTCACCAAGGCCACTTCCCATTAAAGACAAAGGTAGCTCTTTCCATGCCTCACAGAGGTGTTTAATTGTTTCTATATGATCAGTGACATTATGCTTATAGAAAACCGTCGGGTTTGTGCTAAGGAATATCCCCAGATATCGCATAGGGCCCTTGGAAGGTGCTATAGGCAAGGCTGAAAGTTGAGAGGACTCTGCATCCTCCGCCAAAGGCTAAAGCTCTGATTTGGTAAAATTGACCCTCAGGCCCGATAAGTCCCCAAAAGAATTCACAATATTGAATGCTTCCAGCAGTTGCCTTGGGGCATGAGAAAGGTATAGTAAGATATCATCTGCAAAAAGGTTGATTCGTGCCTCCCGTTGTCCCACATACACCCCCTGAAGTTGGGTACTATTTCTAATTTTGATAGCTAGTGGCTCATTGGCTAGCAGAAAGAGAAGTGGGGAAAGAGGGCAACCCTGGCGCGTTCCCCTTTGCAAGGAAAAAGCTTCCATGAGGATACCATTGACCAGCAACTGTGCTTTAGGGAGGGTATAAAGAGCATCGACCCATTTTACAAAAGGCCCATCAAGGCCAAACCTTTCCAACACCCAGAAAAGGTATTGCCAAGATATGCTTTCAAATGCCTTTTCCATATCCAGGCCCTCTGTCACGATCTCTGGCTTCTCTAACACTGGGATAAACGTGAGCCCTTGGGCTACTGCTATAAAGTGGCAGCAGCAGGCAAAACCCCCAACCAGAACTGGATTACCAAACAAACAAGGACAGGAGCTGCAGAAGCATACAAACAAGGCAAGAACACACAGGGCTCTGTAATTCGTGCTGTACAGACGGTAGAGCCGGCCCGAGCATGGCGAGCGGCGATCTGTTGCGCTCTGAGCTGGCAGCAGACGCCATTTTGGATTTTCCACAAGGCGCGGCCTCCGCTGCGACGGAGAGCCCTGAATCCGGGGGGGGGGGGGGTCCTCTGAGTGAGGCTAATAATAGAGCTGATAGCCCTTGGCAGGATCCGGGCGGTCAGGGAGCGGTTTTCTCCCCTGATTTTGTTTTAATGCTGCATAGGGCGTACATGCTTAAAAGAGCTTCCACAGGGTTCTTCGGACCCTCTGCCTGCCCCCTGGTGGATCCTGGCCTTTTGGAGTTGGTGTTGCCTGTTTCTTATCCTCCTGATAAACGCAGAAGGGCTAATTCCCCTTCTGAGTATGGCGCCCCCCCCCCCCTTTTTCCCGCCCCCGTGGTCGGTCTATGAGGATTCTGAGGGATCTGGCAGAACTTCATGGGCTGAGGAGCCAGTCGGGTGCAGAATTGCCACAGGAGCTTGATTATCCGTCTGTGGTGAGGATTTTCCATCGCGAGGAGCTGCCAGCGCTTATTTCAGATGCCTTACAAGCCCTCTCGATTGAAAATCCTGGGAGTGGCACAGCCTCCTCTGTTAATCCAAAGATGGCTAGTACCAGAAAGCCTGCTAGAGCCTTTCCTTTGCATGACTCCATCCAAGAGCTTATTTCGGCTCAATGGGCTGACCCCGAGGGACCTTTGAAGGTTGCCAGGGCTATGGGGCAATTATACTCTCTGAGTGAGGAACATTTGGCTCGCTTTGCAATGCCTAAAGTGGATGCCCTGGTCACGGCTGTGACAAAGAGAACTACCCTCCCTGATCAGAGACGGATACCGAATAGAATTCAATGCCCCGGTGAGAGACGTGTTTGTGGAGTCCCGATGCGGTTCTGCCGCCAAACGTGCGGCGGTAGAGGAGACTTTGCACAGTCTGTGCCAGATAGGGGCTGTGACCCCGGTGCCTCCCGCTGAATAAGGTCTAGGCTGCTACTCCATTTACTTTGTGGTGCCACGAAAAGGCGGGTCTTTTTCGCCCGATCCTGGACTTAAAAGAGCTAAACAAGTCCTTAAGAGTGCGGCATTTTCACCTGGAAACCCTGCGCTCCGTCATTGCGGCGGTACAGCCAGGAGAGTTTCGCACGTCTCTGGACCTGAAAGAAGCTTACTTGCACATACCAATTTGGCCCCCGCACCAGAAGTTTCTGCAGTTTGTGGTGTTGGGAAAATATTTCCAGTTTCGGGCCTTGCCTTTTGGCCTCGCCACAGCTCCCCGAACCTTCTCCAAGGTAATGGTGGTAGTAGCTGCCTTTCTCGGGCGAGAGGGTATCCGGGTTCACCCGTACCTAGACGACTGGCTCATCAGAGCAGACTCAGAAAAGAGAGTCATCTAGCTACAGCCAGAGTGGTTTCAGTCCTTCAATCTCTGGGCTGGGTCGTCAATATGGCCAAACGTTACGTGACCCCCTCACAATCTCTAGAATATTTGGGGGCCACGTTCGACACAGCCTCGGGCTATGTGTTTCTTCCCGAGCAAAGGCGGTGCAAGCTTCAGAATCAGGTCCGTCTGGTCCTGAGGATGCCCCGCCCGCGAGCTTGGGACATTGTTCAGCTGTTGGGATCGATGATGGCCACCTTGGAAGTGGTGCCCTGGGCGAGAGCGCACCTGAGACCTCTACAGTATTCTCTACTTCAACAATGATCTCCAGTATCTCAGGATTATTAGTGCAGACTTTCTTGGCTCCCTGCGACCCGCCTCAGTATGGAGTGGTGGCTCTCGCACAGCATGTTGCGGCGGGGAATGCTGCTGGCGCTCCCCGATTGGTGCCTAGTGGTGACAGATGCCAGCCTGAAAGACTGGGGCGCACATTGCCAGGGGAAGCATGCCCAGGGTCTGTGGACGCCCGATGAGTCGGAGTGGTCTATCAACCCCCTGGAGTTGAAAGCGGTGTTTCTGGCTCTTCTGGCCTTTCAAGTGACCCTGGAAGGATTGGCTGTCCGAGTGATGTCGGACAACACGACAGCACTGGCCTACATAAATCGACAAGGTGGCACTCAGTGCAGAGCTCTAGCCGCGCAGGCCGAACAAATTTGCCACTGGGCCGAGCTGCATCTACAGTCCCTGTCAGCAGCTCACATTGCAGGTCAGAGCAACGTGCAAGCCGACTATCTAAGCAGGCATCAGATTGATCCGGCGGAGTGGGAACTAGCAGATGATGTATTCCTGCAGATATGTGCCAAATGGAACAAGCCAGTGATGGATCTTATGGGGACCAGTTCCAATGCCAAAGTCCCGTGCTTCTTCAGCAGACGGAGGTCACTCTGCTGGGTTGGATGCCTTGGCTCAACCCTGGCCCCTGGGTTTGCTTATGTCGTCCCTCCGTGGCCCTTGCTAGGGCGAGTGCTCCTGCGGATTCGGTTGCATCCAGGAGAAGTGGTGCTCATCGCCCCGGATTGGCCCAGGAGGCCTTGGTATGCGGACCTCCGACAGATGCTGTTGGAGGCTCCCTTTCCGTTACCTCTGGTTCTGCACCTGTTGTCACAGGGTCCGGTGGCCATGGAGGACGCCTGCCGCTTTGGTCTTATGGCATGGCGATTGAGAGGGCGCAATTGAGAGATAAAGGCTACTCAAGGTAATTTCCACTCTCCTGCAGGCCCGTAAGCACTCCACTTCCGTGGCTTATGCCAGGATTTAGCGCCAGTTTGAAGTCTGGTGTGTTTCAAGAGCGCTTTCTCCGTTGCAGGCTCCTGTGTCGCCGATTCTGGACTTTTTGCAGGATGGTGTACACAAAGGCTTGGCCTATAATTCCCTGCGGGTGCAATTGGCAGCATTGGCCTCCCTGCGTGGCAAGGTCGAAGGCGTGTCCTTAGCTGCTCATGCAGATGTGGCACGGTTTCTTAGAGGGGTGCTTCGGCTCCGTCCTCCCGTGCGGGCACCTTGTCCAGCTTGGAACCTGGGGTTAGTATTGAAGGCTCTTCAGGGGGCTCCCTTTGAACCGCTTCGGCGTGCTTCAGAGAAATATTTGACACTTAAGGCCGTCTTTTTAGTGGCCATTACCTCGGCGAGACGGGTGTCAGAGCTCCAGGCGCTGTCCTGTAGAGACCCTTTTCTGCAATTCTCAGAGTCAGGGGTCACGGTTCGGACCGTGCCTTCCTTCATGCCTAAGGTGGTTTCAGCGTTTCACCTAAACCAGCATGTTTTTCTTCCCTCCTTTGTTGAGGAGGAGTTTCCAGATTCATTTGGGCAATTGCACCTTTTGGATGCGCGCAGGACTCTGTTGCAGTATCTGCGAATTACAAATTCTTTCAGGACTTCTGATCATCTTTTTGTGCTGTTTGCAGGTCCTCGCAGAGGGTCGTCAGCGTCTAAAGCCACTATTGCCCGTTGGCTCAAAGTAGCTATCTTTTCAGCATATCTGCTGTCCTGCCAGCTCTGCCTGAAGCCTTTAAGGCACATTCCACAAGAGCGATTTCCTCTTCCTGGGTGGAAACTGGAGCACTATCTCTTCATGAGATTTGCAGTGCTGCAACATGGGCTTCTAAGCTCTCTTTCGCCCGACATTACAGGCTGGATGAGGCTGCCAGGAGGGATGCGCGTTTTGGAGCACATGTGCTAGCGCGTGGTGTGGCTTGTTCCCATCCTATTTAGGGATTGCTTTGTTACATCCCATACATAATGGCTTCATCTGCTTGATGACAAGGAAGGGAAAATTAGGTTCTTACCATGATAATTTTCTTTCCTTTAGTCATAGCAGATGAAGCCATGAGCCCTCCCTATATGATTGTCTATATTGCAATGATTCTGATTTTAGGTGCTGTTCTTGTTTCCTGAAGTTATATTCCTTCCTTGGGGAGTCGGAAAACAGTCTTCAGGATTCTTGTTACAGTTATAGGAGGATGAGTTCATTCCCTCCAGTTCATGTTTTGGGAGGATGAGTTTATTCCCTCCTGGAGGATGCAAGAATTCCCTCCGTTTATGCAAAGTGGAGGATGAGTTTATTCTCTCCAGGAGGATGAGTTCATTCCCTCCTTTTTTGAGTTTATGCCCTTGTTAAGGGGCCATCGTTCGCTGTGAGGAAAGTTCATGTTATTCCCATTGCCGTTTGCCATACTGCTTTGGAAGCTTCAAATACTGAAGAGGCAGTGGAGCTAGCTGGTCATGAGTCACTGTGAAAAGTTGAGTGCTCTCTATCTCCCCCTGCTGGTTGATGGACACAACCCATACGTAATGGCTTCATCTGCTATGACTAAAGGAAAGAAAATTATCATGGTAAGAACCTAATTTTAATAATAAACATTAGGAAACTGGCATATCTGCAAGCTGTTATATATATGTATGAATAGGAGGAAAAACCTCAAGAAGCACCTCTCTTCACTTAATTTAGCGAATGAAAGGGCTAGGGCTTCATTATTGGAAAAAACCTCCTATATTTCAAACAAATTATTTCATCTTATTTTTAGAATTACAAATGTTTTGACAAATATATATCTCTTGAAAACTCGAGAAGGAACTTAGCTTCTATCGGGCTCCTCTGTGATTAGAACCGTGGTTAATGTGAGCCTCCGTTTCGCCAGAGCCGCTTTACAACCTCCGGTCTAATATTCTGCCGAAAGAAGAAAATCGAGTTAAACAAAGCATTTCTTTTTTTCTTTTTTTTCAAAACAAACATCTTGTAACTTATTTCTTGACAGCTTACATTCCGTTCAGACTGCCGACGGACACATGAAGGGCAGCAAATAGATCAAACATGGCGGTATTTAAACATTTTCATGATGTCACACGCTGTTACAAATCCTCCAATAGAAGCTTAACAATAGGCGGAGTTAGCTTGGCATCTTGTCACAATCAATTCAATTAAAAAAAAAAAATCTCCATTCAAGTCAAAGAAAGTGGATCCATTCGATCTTACCATTCAATCCAAAAGGGAACATTGAATTCAACTTAAAAATCCACTGTTGTTCCTTTCTAAGCAGTCTCCGTCGTAAATCTTCTTCATTATAGAACTTATTAATCTGTTGCAATACAACCACTCTAAGAGATGCAAACGTATGAATTACTTCATTGCAGTACGTTTGCTAGCTCATTATTATAAACCATAAAATTGTACTTCTTTGTCACCCTCTTATCTCTATGCATATCTTCCTGTCCCTTATCCACCCAGCTCTCCCTGTCTCTCACCTGACCCACCCTCATCCTATTAGACTGTCACTGAAATGCTTTGATGTTTCACTTACATATACTGTCATCTACCAACATTTGCTTATTTCCGATCTGATGAAGAAGGGCTACCTTCGAAAGCTGATAAAAAAATGTATTATGTTATGTCCAATGAAAAAGGTATCATCTTATTTTCTTTTCCGTGTTTTATTTTGTTTTATTTCTATTGATTACCTTTAAAAGTGGGCTAACACGGCTACCACATCTCTCTACTCAAGATGGAAGCCTTTTAAGAAACCAAACCAAGCAGTATCATAGCGTCTGCGAGGGAAAAGTCTCAACTGTTACGGCAACAATCCCAGACTGTTTGTTGCACGTACAAAAAAGTCATCATCAACTTAAAAACCCCCGTGTAACTTTTTAAATATAATTTTTTGTTTCTGATTATTGAAATTGTTCTTGTTTCAGTCAAATAACTGTAATAATCTATTCAATCACAGTTTCAAAGCACAAATGCACTTACCTTGCGGCTTTACACTCCAGCTTGCTAGATGATTCCAACGGTAATCTTCCTCAGGGAACCATACAGCAAGATATCTAATGTTAGCTAATGCTTGATGCTGGAGAATTCTTAGACTGACAAACCACAAGATATTGGTATTTAGCCTTTTAAGAAAGCAAATTGCTTTTAATTCTATATTTCTTCTTAATATGAAATTGATAAAGTTTTGTTGCTCCTTTTGTATGCGATTTATGCTGAGTCAACTTTGACCACCTCATGCCAGAGCTTATTTAGATTCACAATATACCTTTCCTGTTTTGCTTGGTAAATTTCCAGAGCTTTTCGGAGGCGTAGCCTAGTGGTTAGTGCAGTGGACTTTGATCCAGGGGAACTGGGTTCAGTTCCCACTGCAGCTCTTTGTGTTTCAGGGCAAGTCACTTAACCCTCCAATGCCCCAGGTACAAATATTTACCTGTATATACTATGTAAACCACTTTGGATGTAGTTGGAAAAACCACAGAAAGGAGGTTTATCAAGTCCCATTTCCCTTTCCCTTTTTATATGTTTAAACTGTTTTATTATTTTCAAATAATACATCATCATCAAATTATGTACAAGAATACAAACCCCCCTCATTCTTTCCACATACATGACATGAGATCCTAATCCCCCCTCCATCCCAAAGTCTCTCGTCACAGAAAAGCAAGGACAAATTGTTACCGGTATATCTTTTTATAGTCAGATCTGGGTTCTTATGACCTGGACAAACAGGGAAAAAGTGAACTACTCCTCTCCCCTCTTACAGTTGAAAGATGTTATTGCACGAGAGGACACCTTTAATTGAACTAGTTTGTTCAAAATTTAAACTCCTTCCTACTGGAGATAGGGTTTGTATGTACAGTCCCATATAAGCAAAAAATCTCTTCTTGATTTCGGGGATGGTATGTGCCTCCCTTGCTTGCTTTTTGTTTATATTCAAATAGTATGCATATACCTTGTAAAACATTTGTTTTTCTGTATGTTTAAATTCCAGGTATCAAAATGGACAGTGTAATAGAAGAGAATGAATCTTTGCCACCAGACTCAAGGGAGATCCCATCATCACAAAATATGGAGGAGATTGTTACTTCTTTGGCACAAGCACACACTGAGGCTCAATCAGTGGCATCTGATACTGGTATCGCTCCTCAGATAGCACCCAGTGGGCTTGTTTCTTCCCGCCGTCCTTCCGTATCTTCTGGTGGGTCAGCTAGAGTCCTTTTGCCACCTATGACCTCTTCAAGGACACCATCTCTGTCTGAAGGTGGTTCACTTGCTGAACGCAGAATTTCCAAGTTTCAGCGTAGAGTTAGTGGAGTTCCAGGCATGCAGGAAGCACTGAAAGAAAAACAGGTTATTGTTCAATTATAAAATTATTTTTTTTTTGTTGGCTGTGCAATTTATTTATTTAAAATATGTATTTCCAGCCGAAGTTAGAGTAGCCGGACCTCTGAGTAGGTATTAGTTATGCTTGTTATCTTTTGGTATAATCAAGGTATGCAAGGTGAACGTTATTAGTTGTAGCTTCATTGAAACTGTTGGAAGCCAAAATATGGGAGGGGGGTGATGGGGGGAATGATGATGGTCTTTATCATGTTATTTCTACTTTGTATGTTTTGCTGATGGCATTCTGTTGCTTCTGTGTATAAATCCGTTTGTCATCAATAAAAATAGTTGAAACATAAAATATTTATTTCCTTAGCAATAGCAGCAGATGAATCCAGAAACTAGTGGGTTGTGATCATCTACCAGCAGTTGGTGATAGAGAACACTGAGCTCATAGCTCCTGGTCATTCAGTATTTTCTATCTCCAGCAGTGGAGTAGATGGATCTTTCCCAGCTCTTGATTTCTTCTGCTGTTAGCTCCTGGCCTTTGGGGTTCAGTGTAGCTTGAGTGTGCAGCTGAATGGCGCTGCGTTTTGAGGCTACATCTGGTCACTTCAGGTCCCTCCTCAACACAGCACCGTTTACTCTCCTTGCCTCTCACTTAAAAACAAACAAACAAAAAATCAGCCACAGCCAAGCCGGTTGATTGGGTTCACCCTAGGTCCCAGCTGTTGGTAGAGGCATTGATAGCTTGTAGTCGCGTTGGAGAGAGAAATGATTTCAACAGCTTTCTGATGTCCAGGCAGGATCTCCAGGGGCTCCCCTTTCAGTGAGTGAACATTACTGTGTCAGTGGTCTTGTTCCCGGAGCGCTGTTGGGATTGAGGCAGTGCTTCTTATGGTTGCAGAGCTTGTTGAGCGCTGCTCCTGCTGTGGGAAGCGGTGAGCAGCGTTGGGTCTTTGTCTTGGGGGCTGCACGGCTCTTGCAGAGCCAGAGGGAGCTGGTTCCTCAGAGGCTGTGGGGATTTCCCAAGCACCTGAAATGCGTTCCATTTCCCCTTCTACGGGTGGCATGTTGGCAGCCATTTTGAGCCAGGGGAGGAAATGATGTCACGATCCAAGGTGGAGGTCTAATTGAGGAGCTCCACCGGGGCCGAAAATAACTGGCGCTAAAAGCTTACCCTCACGACGAGTAAAGGATCGGGAGTGAAGAAGGACGTTCCTCTGGGCTGTGCCACCAAAAAAACCATTGGAGCGCTTTCGCTACACGTTGAACTGGCGCGAAACAGCGGGCGAAGGGAAAGCGGGACCGGAGCTGAAGGGAACCAAGATGGCGACCGCTTCCGAAGCACAAGACCCTGCGGTAAGGGGCGAAGAAACGGCAGTGGCAGCCTGCATGCTGCAATCTGATGTAGCCGGGCTGCTCCAGGATTTAAAAGCAAACTTTGAGGGGATCAGGTTGGATGTCCAGAATGCCCTTAAAGAAATAAGAGCAGAGGTGCATGACTTAGGGTCCCGCGTGGGAGAAGTGGAAGAGGGGATGGTGGCCCTCCAGTCAGAAGTGGATTCGATGCGCAGGAAAGCAGCAGAGAAACAGGGGGAGCTGAGCCAGCTTAGAGACCAAGTGGAGGACCTCGAAAATAGGTCACGGCGTAACAACCTCAGGTTTAAGGGTATCCCTGAATTAGACATTTTTACCAACTGCGAGATTGTAATTAAAGAACTTTGCCAACATATCTTGTCTCTTGGGTCAGAAGCACATCCCCCGGAGATATGCATACAGCGGGCGCATAGAGCATTGGGACCCTGTGCAGCCCTTCAACCGAGAGATGTGGTGGTGTGCTTTCTGGATTTCCCGTTAAAAGAATAGATCCTGCGGCAAGCCAGGATGAGCAAGGAGATCGTATGGAAAAACTATAAAATAGAGGTTTTTCAGGACCTGGCCCGCTCCACGTTGGTGAAGCGGGGAACATTTAAAGAAGTTACCCGATTTATGTGTGCTAGGGGGATCAAATATCGATGGCTGTTCCCCTTTGCAGTTTGGATCACTGTTGATGGCAAGTCTCGCAAGGTCACAACACCGGAGGAAGCGTGGTCGGCGTTGAGGGCCCTGGGCTGCAAAGAAGTTCCGGCACAGAGTCCAGACACGCGGGCTCAAGCAGTTCCTCGACGGGACTCTGCATGGCAAGTGGTGGTCGAGAGAGGCAA
Organism: Microcaecilia unicolor; assembly: GCF_901765095.1. NCBI lineage: Eukaryota > Metazoa > Chordata > Amphibia > Gymnophiona > Siphonopidae > Microcaecilia > Microcaecilia unicolor. The sequence continues at coordinate 11,822,678 of NC_044033.1, forward strand.
GAGTAAAGACAAACAAGCCTCCTAAAAGGTACACTGTGTTACGTCTGTGGCCGTGACCACCCTCAGACTTACCCTGTTTCTGGGAGTCAGTGGCTGTGCTGGCTTTTGCTTGTCTCTGTGTCTGTCTCTGTCTTAGTTTCTCTTTGGCTCTGTGTGCTGATTGCCCTACTGAACCTCACCTGTGTGGGCTATGCCTTTTCCAAGATGGCTGCCGCCGACTCCTGTATGCCAGGATCCAAGATGGCTCCTGCTGGGCTGACTTCTCTGTGTGTCAAGCCTCTGTTTGGATGCAAGGTGATTGCTGCAGCTGTGCCTCTGGTGTGGAAGGGCTTTATTAATCACTTAGAGACTACAGCCCTGGCCTTTGCATTTCATTTAGGGCCCTGGTGTATAGAGTGCTCTGTACACTGTTTCAGTGTTTGCTCTGTGTGAGTTTCTATGTTTGACTAGATAGCTTAGGCACCGTGTGGCTTGTTAGCCTGTGTATAGCTTTGCTAGTGCTCTGTGTTTGTTTAGACTAGCCAGCTTAGGCACCGTGTGGCTTGTTAGCCTGTGTATAGCTTTGCTAGTGCTCTGTGTTTGTTTAGACTAGCCAGCTTAGGCACCGTGTGGCTTGTTAGCCTGTGTATAGCTTTGCTAGTGCTCTGTGTTTGTTTAGACTAGCCAGCTTAGGCACCGTGTGGCTTGTTAGCCTGTGTATAGCTTTGCTAGTGCTCTGTGTTTGTTTCCAGTGCATGACTTGTTAGCTTGGGCACAGCTTTGTTGTTAGCTGGTGTATAGCTTTGCTAGTGCTCTGTGTTTGTTTCCAGTGCATGACTTGTTAGCTTGGGCACAGCTTTGTTGTTAGCTGGTGTATAGCTTTCAAGTCTCCTGAGTGTGCTCTGTGTATGTTTCTTGTGTATGATTGGTTTGCCTGGGTATAGCGTTTCTATTAGCCTAGGTACAGTTTACTAGTCATTGTGTTTAAACCTGCCGACTGCCAGAACCCGGACAGTCCCTGCCTGTCGGCCTTGCCTGCGCCTAGGTGCCAGGGGGCACTCCTGGATCTTCATTCCTGTTGTTCCTGCTTGCAAGTTCCAGTTCCGGGTTTTCCTGTAAGTCCTACCGGCTGCCAGAACCTTAGGGCTTAACCCTCGGGGAAAGGTGGTCAAGCGTAGGTGAAGCCTAGGTCCAGTGTGTTCCGGTCCAGTGTGTTCCAGTCCAGCGGGTTTCACTCCTGTATGTTCCAGTCCTGTGGGGCCCTCCAGTGTGTTCCAGTCCAGTGGGCTCCACTCCAGTGCGCACCCGTCCGGTGTGTTCCAGTTCCGTGTATTCCGGTGTAGAACTCCAGTCCGGGGTTCTGGTCCAGTTTTGTCTCATCTCTACCTTGGAGGTGATCTTGCCTGCCACTGCCGCTCCACGGTAGTGGCCCATGGGCTCACGAACCCAGTGCTCCCGGGGAAGAAGCCTGACAGCATGCCAAGGTCCTCGAGCACGCGACACACTGTTGGTGCCGTCACGCATATCAGGGAGAACATTGGTACACCATGTACGACTATGGGACAAATTAAGATATAGAGTAAATTGGGACCAGCAAGCAAGGTGTGGAGATGGAGTGATAGAACTCTATGGAGGCATGAGCACTTCTTTTTCCTCTGAGGTGGAGGCAATAAAATTGTACGTTGTCACGGAATACAATGGCCTTTAGTGGGGGCGAAGAAGAAGATAGCAGAATGGAGGCAGTGGAAGACCTGTGGTGCTGCGGTCGAAAGACCGTCCAGATGAGGAGGAGTTGGCCAGTCTCGAATTGAACTATAAAATGCTTGCTAAGGACTTGGAGTAAGACACAATGTGGTTACAAGTTGGGTTGTTTTAGGGGGGACAGTAGATTGGTTTAGAGGGGAGTAGAGCTTGATAGGGGCAAGGGCGGTTTGAGGGAGGGAGGGATTAAAGGTATATTGGGAGGAGCGAGGAAGAGGGTGGGTAGTTCTAGGATAATATTGATTTAGGCCTCAGGGACAGTACGTCTAATTTCCTACTGTGGCTGATCTACTGTTTCAGGGATCAGCAAGGGGAGGGGGAGAGGGGAGGGAGGGGAGGGAGAGGGGAGGAGGGGAAGGGGGACTGTCGAGGGTAGGAGGGGGGAGAGGGGTGGGACTTGGGGAAACATTAGAGGTGGGTTCTTGGAACGTAAATGGGCTTAACCATCAGGGGAAAAGATGCAGAGTATTTAAAGAACTGAATAGGTTAAAATGGGATGTAACATTGCTTCAGGAGACGCACCTGAGACCGAGGGATGCGCATCTGTTACAGCGCAGGCCCTTTGGGGTGGTATTGATGCATCAGGGACGGGAACCCAGAAGGGCTGGGGGGGTAGCTATCATGGTGCGACACACCTGCGGGCTGAACATACAGGAAGAATTTCGGGATTCGAGTGGTAGATGCGTGGGAATCAGGGGATTCTTACAAGATAAGGAAATTACTTTTATTAATATCTATGCTCTGAATGAAGGTCAGAAGCAGTTTTTTGACTTATTAAAGGGAGAACTTCAGGGTTTCATCAAAGGTCAAGTGATCATAGGGGGCGATTTCATTATTGCCCCTGATGCAGATCTGGATCACTCCAGAGGACGGGGTGGCGCAGGGGGTTCGGGATGTAAGGCTTTGTTGTCATTTCTGAAAGAATGCAAGGTGATGGATGGAGATTGTTACATGGGACACAAAGAAATTATACACACTATTTGCATGCTGCACAGTCATATGCCAGATTGGACAGTATCTGGGTGCATCGCAACAGTTGGCACATGTTAGAGGAGGCAGAGATAGAAACTTGCCAGGTATCTGATCATGCTCCTGTCTGGATTAGGCTCAAGGGGCTGGTAGGTAGGAAGAGGGGAGGGATTTGGAAGCTAAACGAAACCCTATTGGGGGATGAAACAGTGAGAGAAGATGTCAGGAGAGCAATAAAGGAATATTACCAGTTTAATGATAATGGGGACGTTTCGGATGGGTCTTTATGGGATGCAATGAAGGCAGTGGTGAGAGGAACGTTTATTAAATGGGGGGCTCGGAAAAAAAGGGAAAGAGGTGGGAAGTCTCTGGAATTGCATACACGCTTAGTGCGCCTGGAGAAACAGCATAAAAGGCAGCCCACAAAGAAGGTGGGGGAAGAACTCAGGGAGGTACGGGGGGCACTGGCACAGTTGCAAATGATAGAGATCGAACACATGCAAACCAAATGGAAGCAGAAGATCTTTGAGTTTGCGAACAAATCCAGTGCGCTTCTGGCTCGTAGGTTAAGGGCGAAGCGGGTTAAGACTCTTATACAAAAATCTAACGGATGGAAGGGGTAGTTGGTATTATGCAGACACAGATATAGCTAAAAGCTTTAGGTCTTATATTTCAATTTGTTTATTAATTTTCACTTTTAACAAGAATACACTTGTTTTGAAATACAGCAATAATTGGTTAATCAGAAGTTAATAACTCTTCATATAAACAGTAAAGCAAGAGAAAGTATTAACATACTTTTCAAAATCTTATCAAACAGAATCTTCATGCTTCCTTAGACCCCATTTAAAATCATGAGGCAATCAGAGTTAGGGAAGAATTTTTCATATCTATACACAAAAGAAACTAGGTGGCGTAAATACTCCCATTTACTTTAACTATTTACAATTGCTTAGAATCTAGAAATGTTTTTAGACTTTCTGGTGAATAAAAGGTATATTTAACCTGACCCAACCTAACTAAACATTTACACGGGTAAGCGAGGAAAAACAACTCACCTATCTCTAACGTTCTTACTTTCAGTGCTAAAAAAGCTTTCCTTCTCTGTTGGGTTGATTTTGTAACATCAGGGAAGATTTGTACTTTCACCCCACCAAAACGAATTTGTAAGTTTTTAAAATAGAGTCTCATAATATTGTTCAAGTCCTGTTCAAAAATGAAAGAAACTATCAAAGTTGACCGCTCTGCTTTTTCATCCACTGAAGACTCTAATATTGCTGAGATATTCTCAAGGTCTAAATTGGCGTGTAATTCATCTTGTTTTTTCCCTTTCTCTCCTTTGGGACTTGGGATATAATAAATCTTGTTTACAGGCGGCATCGCTTCCAGGGGCATTTTTAAGACTTCATTTAAGTATCTTTTAAACAAATCATAAGGATTAATCCCCGGGAGTTTGGGAAAATGCAATAAACGCAAGTTTAATCTTCTATTAAAGTTCTCAATTTGTTCCAACTTTCTTCGAATATCTGCATTGTCTTTAACCACACCAAATTTAAATTCTTGAAAAGAGTCTACTTTATTCTGGAGATCAGTTACTTTTTCAGCAATATCTGTTTTTAACTGGTCAACTTTAAAATTCAATTCTTGAAATTTTTTTTCAAAAGCACTCACTTCTCCTGATGTTCGTTGTAATGTCGCGTCCATTTTATTCAGCATTGTCCATATCATTGCCAGGTTTACCTCCTTCGATGTTCCTATTGATCTTCTGCTTTCGGCGACTGCTCCGACGTTTCCCGCCTCTCACTAGCAGTTTCGCCCGCAACACTTCCCGGTAGGGCGTCCCTGTTCATTGGGCTCCGTCGTAGACGCCGGGCATGGAGGTTTCACAATTGCAGGTGGAGAGAGAGATATTTCTTCGCCTTGCAGGGCCTCCGCTTCCCCAGAGAACCCTGCTAAAGGCTCCATATCTCCTGTTGTATGGGAGACTGGCACAAAAAAGCGTTCGATAGCTTTAGGTCTTATTACGAACAGTTATATAAGGTGGGGGAGGATACGGATAGGGCAGGGATGGAGTCATTTCTCGACCAAGCCTTGAGGCAGCTGAGCGAGCGAGACTGGAATAGCCGATCGGATGGGGGGAAATGCAAGGGGTAATCAAGAATCTCCCGAATGGGAAGGCCCCGGGATTGGACGGCTTCACCGCGCGATTCTATAAATGTTATACTGAAGAATTGGGACCCCAGCTCATTAGGCTAGGGAACGGGGTTTTGGAGGGACAGGATTTTGCGAATTAAATGATGGAGGCGGGGATTTCAGTGCTGTTAAAACCAGGTAAAGATCCCACTATTTGTGGTTCTTACCACCCCATTTCTTTATTAAATATCGACGTAAAGATAGTGGCCAAAGTTCTGGCCAATAGGCTAGGACGGGTTTTACCGGGACTGATAGGAGAGGACCAGTCAGGATTCATTCCGGGTCGACAGGTGGGAGATAACATATGCCGTACCCTTCATCTACAGTGGGAGGCACAACAGAGACTCCCTGTTGCTAGCAATAGATGCTGAAAAAGCGTTTGATAGGGTAGATTGGGAGTTTCTGAGAGAGGTGATGCGGCGTATGGGTATCGGAGGGAAATTTTGCAGGTGGATAGCAGCCTTGTATAGAGCCCCAAGAGCTTGCATTCAGATTAATGGCCAATATACACCATTTTGAGCCAGGGATCAGAGCTGTCCGTGAAATGTTCTGACGCTTCTAGCACAGCCAGCCTATCTTCCACTTCTGCTATCCTGACAGCGGGACGTGGGGGGAAGGGTTGGAGCCCTTTTCCTCCGAATTCATCTTGTCTTTGTACCGCACCTATCTTTTGAAGGTGTCGTGTTTACCTGTAGCCCTGGTCGGTGATCTTGCAGGGTTTCGGGGGGAGGGGGATTCCGCTGCTAAAAGGCAGCATTGTGACTCTGTTCCCCTTCTCCCTCCCTATACCAAAAGGGCTCATTCAGACCCTTATATTTCCTCCCAGTCAGATGGAGACTTGGAGGAGGGGGACATTCTCCAAGAGGAGGTAGATGATCCGTTTGCGGTGCAGGCCTTCCAACGGGAGGAATTTGCATCTTTTATTACTAAGACCCTCCAGGTTTTATGGTTAAATCTTTTTATTGATAATAACATGACTTGTGCACAACTCAAACAAAATCACAATAACAACATGGCAGCACTTCAACTTGCATCACCTTACTCATTTATCTTTTTTCCCTCCCCTCCCTCCCCCTCCCTTCTTAACCTCCCAGTCCAGTGGTATATTGTTCTATAAATCCTTGTGTACTGTACCATTGTTTACAGAATTACATATTTAGTATGGGTCCCTTTGCCGCTGCAGGCAGCGTCATCCAGAATGGAGTCCAAATCTTGCAATAGTCCTCCTCCTTAAAGCTAGACGTATGGTCTACCACTCTCCTCTCAAATCTCATTAAACAAATCATGTGGCACCTCCATTGTGATATTGCTGGTGTTTTATTTGTAATCCATTCGGCAGGTATTACTTTTTTGGCTATCATAGTTGCTCGAGTCACAAATCCCCGGTATCCCTCTGGGATTGGGGAAGCCAATCTGGGGCTCCCAAATAGCAAATGTATGTTATATCTCCATTCGTCTCCCAACATGCTAGAAACAGTCTATAATAGGGTTTTCCAAAATTTCACTATTTTAGGACAATGCCAAAACATATGCCCCAAAAGTACTCCAGGCGCTCCGCACTTGGGGCATGCCCCATCAGATGAAACTCCTAAATGGAACGCTGTCTGTGGTGCAATAAAGAGGCGCATTACAAATTTATATTGTTGTTCCCAGAGGGCTTTCACTTTGCAGATTCCTCGTAGGGACAATATGTGAGTCTTAAGTAATTGACTGGAGATTTCACTCCCCAAATCCAAACTACAAACACGTGCCAGCTTATTATAGTCCGGTTCTTGCACCGTATCTCTAATATGTCTATGATGCATTTTTAACGGCACTTTATTTCGTGAATTCAAGGAGAAGGCGGAAGATATCTCTTCTTGTGCATCCTAAGTTAAGTCCTCCCATGCCAAGGTAGATAATGCTTCAGTTGGAGGTAATAATAAAAGTCTGATTGTGGGAGTGCAAAGGTGGTCCTAATATGTTGAAATGATTGAATGCGGCTGTCTTCTGTCAGTATCTGCAGTAAGTAAGTCAAGCCTTTTTTGTGCCAGCGCTGGAAGGCACTATGCAACTGCCCCGGAGGAAAGTGCGGGTTGCCACATAATGCTAAAAATGGAGTTGCCCGTGAGGAAAAATGATGTTGCTTGCAAACCCATCTCCATACTGCCTTTGCTGTTGGCAAGATATGCGTGCGTGCCAGCACTGGGGGTATCTGACCACCTCCGGTATGTAATAAACAACTAAAGTGCGTACCCGTCGTGAGTTACTGTGCCTGTTGCCATGAACGCTGATGTTTGGCGGTACCAATCGATGATATGTCTCATACCACAGGCAATCGTAAGGTATCGTATACTCAAAAGTCCTAATCCGCCATACTCCTCTGAGATCTGGAGACCTTCAATTGACATTCGAGCTTTCCGCCCTTTCCACAGAAACCATTGCAATTGCTTATTCAGTTTTTTCTCATCTTCTGACTTAAGGAAGAGTGGTAGTGTCTGAAAAATATATAGCCATTTGGGCACAATCACCATATTATATAATGCAATCCTACCCATCAAAGATAATGGATAGTCTTGACACATTCGTAATTGTAACCATGTTTTATGTAATAATGGAGCCACATTATTATTATACAGCTGTGTTAAATCCTGTGATAAATAGGTACCCAAATATTTAAGCTTCTTTTCTTCCCATGTCAAAGGAAAATCACTGCTCTCTGGGTCTCCTTCCCCCAGGTATACCACCAACCCGATTGATTTCTGTATATTTAATGAAAAGCCAGAAAGCTTGCCATAGTGTTCAATTACTTGTAAGATTTTCCCTAGTGCGACCTGGGGGTTGGCTGTAATCACTGCTAGGTCGTCTGCGAAGGCTAAGGTTTTAATCACCTCTTCTCCCACTTCTACCCCTGGGATCACCCTCGCTAATTTCAAAGCTCGCAGCAATGGGTCTATAGATATCATGAATAGTAAAGGGGATAGGGGACATCCCTGTCTCGTGCCTCTCTTAATAGTAAACGTGGTTGTTTTGACACCATTCACTAGAATGGAAGCCTCCGGGTTTTTATACAGCGCTAGTATGGCTTGGTAAAAACAACCCTGGAACCCCATATATTTAAGTGTTGTGAATAGATATGTCCAACCTACATCGAATGCTTTTTCAGCATCCAAGCTGTAAAGGCATGTCGGGATTTCTTGCTGTTGACTAGTTGCCATTGCCAATAGCAATTGTCTGACATTCTTTACCGTTTGACGATTCCTGACAAATCCCACTTGTTCTTCCCCAATCACCCTCGGGAGTATTGTAGCTAACCTATTGGCTAACAGCTTAGCTAATATTTTTATATCTACATTTGGTAGAGATATTGGTCTATATGACGCCGCTTGATCTTCGGGGCGTCTCGGCTTGGGGATTAGAGAGATTAGTGCAGTGTTTGCATATTGTGGAAATATACCTTCTTTGACAACTTGCTCGTAATAGTCGTGTATAGGCCCCAGGAATGAAACTGGCAATAATTTATAGAATTCTCCCGTATAGCCATCTGGGCCAGGCGCCGAACCCAGGGGTAGGGACTTGATAACCTCCTGGATCTCTTTTCCTTTTAATGGGCTAGCTAATTCCTTACTTTCCTGCTCTGTGAGTTTGGGGGCCCCTACCTGTGTTAGGAACTGCTCGATGGCTACTGGATGTGGGTTGCTCGGGCTATCATACATCTGTTTAAAATATCTTCTAAAAATTTGGGCTATGTCCTCACTGTTTTTGCATAATTTCCCTGTGTCATCTCTAACCGTTGTTATGGGTTTCCATGTCCCCCAGGCAGTGGCGTAGCCAGACAGCCAACTTTGGGTGGGCCTGAGCACAAAGTGGGTAGGCACAAAATTTTCTCTCTCCCCCCTCTCCCCAAAATTGGCTGTCTGGCTACGCCACTGCCCCGACCCCCCCCCCCCAAACCACCCGCCAGCATGCTGCATGTTTTTCCCCTCCTTTTCCCTAGCCACCACTGGCATGCTGCAGATAGTTCTCTTCCCTCCCTCCCCCCCTCCCCGCCACCTGCTGATTCCTTCCCCCAGGCACCACCTACCGGCATGCTGCAGGCTTTTTTCTCTTCCACCTCCCAGCCACCCGCCGGCACGCTGCAGGCCTTTTCCCCTCCCTCCCTCCCCTTCCATCTCTGTCGGGCAGCGCCAGCCTAACTCTACAGCAAAGCTGCACGGTACCAGGTCCGTCAGCATACTGCCGCTACGCTGCTGCCCTCCCTTGTCATCTTTTGGCAGAGGTGTTAGTTCTGCAGCGGATCCACACAGCGCTAGGGCTGTCTGTACGCTGCTGCGACGTGCGACTGCTTCCTCTGCGCTGGCCCCGCCTCCTCAGAAAGAGTATCGGTGATATGTCGATATGACGAGATATTGATCACATTCAGTTCTGTTTTCGTGTCATTCTTTTGGGACAAGCTCCTGACGTTATGTTGGCCACCTGTGTGGCCAATATGGTTGGAGTGTCTAAAAAAGTAGCGCTACTGGCTCCGCTGGAATCTTGCCATGGTTCATCCCTAACTCTAGTAGATGTATCTATTTCTCCCTCCGAGGAGTCACTAGACGAATTGATAAAATTGACCCACCTGTTCTTTCTGCTTCTTCATGCGTCTTATCCATCCATGGGTACACATATCTACGGGTGTAATCTTGTTCGTCCCTTTTAAATTTGGAGATCCAGAACAAATAGGATTATTTAAGAGAAGCATATCGACAACTAGAAGATCAAACTTTCTATCGGGAACTAACAGTAGATCCCACGATAGAGTTGTCGAAAGAGATTCATAGTTTATTGACCGAGGTACATTTGAAGGGTATCATTAATAACAAACAATATCGTTATTTGGACAGACAATTCCCTACGGTACCCGGTATATATTTTGTGCCCAAAATACATAAGGATTCTCTAAATCCCCCAGGTAGGCCAATAGTTAACGGTAGAGGTTCAGTTCTAGAGCCCCTATCTCAGTATTTAGATTGTCATCTTAATATGGAAGTACCCAAAATGAAATCCTACATTAGGGATTTTACTCACCTATTGCAGAAATTGGAATCAATGCAGATAGAAAGGGGGGAGCAGATCATACTAGCGACCTTAGACGTAGCAGCTCTGTATACAAACATTCCGCAGAGAGAAGCTGTTCAACTTATTAAACATCAAATATCATGTATGCAGTACTCCAATGTCAAAAGTGAATTTTTGATAAAAATAGCTGAGAAAGTAATTTTGAGCAATTATTTCACTTTTGAACAAAAGTTTTTTATGCAAATTAAGGGAGTAGCTATGGGGGCCACAGTAGCCCCCTCAATAGCCAATTTATATATGGCCCAGTTTGAAAACCGACATCTGTTCCAGAGTAATTTTATGCCTTGTATCATTCAGTGGGTTCGATATATAGATGATGTGCTGCTCATCTGGAAAGGTAACATTAATCAGAAGAGTTTTTGGTTCATGTAAACAGGTGTGATCACAACAACAAATTTACAGCACATATAGGGGTACACCAAGTGGATTTTTTGGATGTACGTATCCAATGGTGTAATGATACTTTTAGTACTCAGGTGTTCCGTAAACCTACTGATCGGATTACCTTACTCCACTATACTAGCCATCATCCCACTTCTTTAAAGAATGGTATTCCCATTGGCCAATTTCTACAGATTTGTAGAAATTGTTCTGAAAAACAGGAATTTATAAAACAAGCAGGAGATATGAAAGAAAGATTCAGAGCCAGGGGCTATCTGAGTAAGGTGGTGCACAGAGCATTTAAAAGAGCATGCAACGTGCAGAGACAGTGGCTATTTGAAAAAGGTATTGATAGCCAAGATAGACGCATTACTTGCATTTTGCCATTTGTAACACAGTCTCATCATGTAACACAAGCTATACGTAAACATTGGGGAATATCAGGTATACATAAGATCTTTGAACAAGTTCCTCGCTTTACATATAAACATGGCCAAAACCTGGGGAAAATTGAAACAACATAGATTGATTAGAGATACGACCCCTAGGGGGCATCATAAGTGTAAGGGTTGCACGTATTGTAAGTATGCTCTGGAGATTCAACAGATTGAGGTTCCTAATCAGAAGAGATTTAAATTATATCAGTTATGGTCCTATACGGACAGTGAATCAGCCTTTGTCATATATGGCATCAAATGTCCGTGCAATTTATTATATACTAGGAAAAAAGGCCCGTTTCTGAAACTAATGAAACGGGCGCTAGCAAGGTGTTTCCTCAGAGTGTGTATGTCTAAAAGAGTGTGTGTGAGAGTGACTGTATGAGAGAGAGAGAGAGAGAGTGAATATGCGAGTGTGTGTGTGTGTGTGTGTGAGAGAGAGAGAGAGAAAGTGAGACTGAGTGTGTGTGTGAGAGAGAGAGTGTGTGTGAGAATGAGAGTGTGTGCCGGCAGGTCCCCCCTCCCCTCCCCTCACTCCCTCCCAGTTCCAGGGCCGTCCATCCGTCCGAGTTCCAGGGTCGTCGTCACCCCCCTCCCCCCCTCTTCCAGGGTCGTCACTACCTCCCAGTTCCAGGTTTGGTCACTACCTCCCAGTTCCATGTTTGGTCCCTCGCTCCCTACCTCCCAGTTCCAGGTTTGGTCCCTACCTCCCAGTTCCAGGTTTGGTCCCTCCCTCCCTCCCAGTTCCAGGTCCCCCACTCACTCCCTCCCTCCATCCCTCCGAGTTTCATGATGCCCCCTCCCTCTCTCCCTGTTTCAAGGTTCCCCCCTCCCTCCCAGTTCCAGAGTCCTCCCTGACTTCTCTCCCTTACTCCTATATTGCCCTCCCATCCAGCATCTCTCCCCACCAACCCCATGTCCACCATCAGTCGCTTTCTGTTCCCATCCATGCCCCTCCCTCTGAGGTGTCCAGTCGCCCCTGCCCCCGATATCGCTGATCACTGTTCCCCCCCCCCCCGTCTTACCGCCGTTTCAAAGTGGTGCACGCAGCAAGCCAGCCTAGCAGTTTGCTTCCTTTTGTGTCTTCTTCCCTCCTTGGGCCCCGCCCTCGTGTGACGTAACTTCCGTAAGGGCGGGACACAGGGAGGGAAGAAGACCCAAAGAGAAGCGATCATGTGGTGGAGTGCTGCGTGCAGAAGTTTGACAGGAATTTGAGAGGCGGTGTTCCTTCAGTGCTGGGGGGCCTGTGCAGTTGGTAGACCGGGTGGGGGGCGGCTGAAGCAGCGAACTCGTGGGCGGAGTGGTGAGCTGGGTGGGTGAGCGAGCGATCGAGTGAGCGATCTGTGGGGGGGGGGGGGGGGTAGCGGCATTGTGGAAGGCTGGGTGTGAGTCTATTTCCCTGGCTGGGGGCTGTTTTTTTGAGTGGCAGCGGGAGTGCCCGGGTGGAGCGGCGAACTGGTGGGCGGAGTGGTGAGCTGGGTGGATGAGCGAGCGAGCGAGCAACCTGGGGGGGGGGTTGCAGCATTGTGGATGGCTGGGTGTGAGTCTGTTTCCGTGGCTGGGGGCTGTTTTTTTGAGTGGCAGCGGGAGTGCCTGGGTCGCTGTTTGCTTGGAGTGGTGGTGCAGGGTGGTATTGGTGGCTACCTGGGGTGGGTGTAGGGGTGAGGTGTGTGGCGACCTTGGGGGGGGGCATTGCGAAGTGCAGATACTGCGCCTCCTACCTTCCAAAACGCACCTGCAATGCGATTGGGTGAGTGATTGCTCCGCCCCCGACGCCATAACGTTTGACGCGTGGGCGGGGCAGACACTCATGGATCTAAAAAGTGGTCTCAGCCGCCTCACTTTAGAATGTTGGGAAAGTGAGGCTTCATTAGAACGTTGGAGGTGCGTTTTATATAGAGAGATAGGTCAAACAGTAAAAAAGGTTAAATATAGAAAAGCACAGCATCTTAGCAACATTAGAGTGTTGAAAATGGATACACCAATAGTTAAGCATTGGCACGATACACAGCATAAGGTAGAAGATCTTAAATTTGCTGTATTGATGCAAATGGATTTAAGTAAAGGGAATGTTCTATATAGAATGATGCAGGCTGAACAAAGGTTGATACATGATTGGAGCACAGTGACCCCTACAGGATTAAACAAAGAAGTGGAGTGGGGTAATCTATAAAATTGGCTACAGCGGGGATGCCTGTGTTGTTTCCTGCGCTGAGGAGGTTGCATTTGCGACATCATTTCCGGCATCCTGTGGAGGTGTCCATCTTGGCAAAAGCCTTTAGTTAAGTGAATTGCTGCTTTAAGGTGAGAAAAGAAATGTACAAAACATATCCACAAAAGTGGGAATGGGTTAGGTAAACCTTAGCACTGTTATTCTTGTTTTGTTTATTGTGTGTAGTGTGAAGCCCCTGAAGACGCCTAGTGCAAAACGCGTTGGGCTGGAAAGAACTGAGCTGTTTACTTTATGTGGTGGAAAACCTGACTCTACGGGGACTATGTAAACTGCGGAATGTGATTCTAAGATAGATGGGGTCTAGTTACATCGCTCACAAATACATCAAAGAGACACGCTGTTTGAGTAGCGGTTTCTTAAGAGACTTGGGAGCTTTGAGCTGACAATACATCTGGAATGTGAATAACAAAGTCTTGTGTTTAAGTTACGGGTAATAGGGAAAACGTTGTTGAGCAGAATGTATTAGACCAGTCTTGTTTAAAGAAGTGAGAATGAATGAGAGTATGAATGAGATATATTAATGAAAATTGTGTTATTAAATTGATGCTGTACATAATTTTGAACAAACAAGAAACAGTATGTACAATGTTTAAGTAGGAGGAAGAAAGTAAATAAATTGTTTAGATAACAAGAATTTTGTGGAAGTTAAGGACTGATACTGTGAGTGACAGACATTTTTTTTTGAGAAGATCTGGCCCAAGGACACCATAGAGATTCTGCCACGATTTCAGACTCCCACACATGGACCCCCACAGATACAGAACGTGTTCAGATCGAGGGGGACATGGAGAGGGAGGGGGAGAGGGACAGGATGTCCATATATACCAGCCAACAGGGAGCAACGTCGAGACAGCTGGAGGTAGACATTCCATTTCATCCTCTGTTTCATCATCAGCCGTTGCCTGCTTGTAGGTACATATCTCGACATCAGTGCTGTTGTCAGCTGTTTGTTGATCGTAATCAATAGCTTTGAGTAGTGATGAAACTCCTCTTCAGTAACACCTGCTGGGATGTCAATATCCTGTTCATCTGACATGTTTGCAACAGCTGCATCTGTTTCGTCCCTCTCCACATCCTTAACAAAGGTTGCCTGCTTGTAGCAGTTCACAATGGTTGCCTGTGTAACATGATTCCAGGCTTCTTTCTGCATACGTAGGGAATCCAACAGTGATAGATTATGAGCCAGTGCAACAGCACGTTTATCCATGCCAGTCTGGTCATCCATAACACTTATCAGACGACGTAGCACAAGAGCCCGATAATGTTGTTTGAAATTGGCTATTATGCCCTGATCCATAGGTTGGATCAGAGAGGTAGTGTTTGGTGGCCGAAGTACGGCATGCAGTTAAACAGAGCATGCGCTTATCCGACGTGCACTTAAATGGAGTGCACTGTACTTTGAAAGTTTATACCCGTACGTGTGTGATGAGATCCCAGAATTAGAACTTGCTTGAGATACTATACCTTTTGTCAAGTGAGACTAGATATATTTAGAGAGAAGATATTTATGATTGCAGCAACTAAATTGTGGAATAGCTTGCTGCAGCAACTGCGTGATGCTCAATTAGCTCTTGCTTTTAGGAAACAGTTAAAAGCCTCTTTTTCAACAAGCTTTTTGATGCTGTATGATTCAGTTTTGCTGATTAGGAGGAATTATTAATTTTTTTGCGATGTTTTTATTGTGAATGTCACTATTGAAGTGTCTGTTTTGATACTATTATGATTGTCATTTGGTAAATCGCTTAGAATAGTAGATGGGGTGGCTTATAAATGTTTTATGGAAATAAATAAAGTAGGCCTCCACGGTACTAATTACTTATGCAAGTCCTTAGAATAATGATATATATGTGCATATGTTCACTTATTGATGCCTATATGCCAAAATTCTGCCTATTCTGTAAATAGCATATATTGTACAAGTAGATGTACACATAGACAAAGCTGATGATAAACTAACAAGTTTTATGCATATCTCTAGCATTTAGGTGCATACACTTATGCCTGCTCTTTGGTTTGGTTGTGCGTATTTATAGGTGCATGATTTTCACTGTTATGATAGTATTCTATTAAGGGAAGTAAATGCCTACATTCTTTTATAGAATGAGCTCCTACCAGGTGCCAGGGGCGTAGCCAGACACCCAATTTTGGGTGGGCCTGGGCCCAAGATGGGTGGGCAGAAGAACTCCGCCTTGTCCCACAAGTGATTTGGTCTCTCCCTCTCTCGCCTGCATGCCATATGGTCTCTCAGACATCCCCTCTCCCTCGCATAAATAGCAGATTTTCACCGGCAGCAAGCAGCAACTAATACACACTGCTCATGTTGACCGCACAGCTTTCCCTCTGATGCAACTTCCTGTTTCCGCATAGGTGGGAATACGTCATAGGGAAGGCTGTGGGGCCAGTGCGAGCAGTATGTATCAGTCGCTGCTTGCTGCAGACAAAGATCTGCTATTTACAAGGTGTGCAGGAGGTACAGTTGTTGGGAATTTTCGGCTGGTGGGGCTTGGGGATCTCTGTCAGCCACATCATAGGTGTGCTGCTACTGGGTGGGCCTGAGCCCAAAGTGGCCCACCCAAGCCCACCCTTGGCTACGCCACTACCAGGTGCCCTCTGGGCATCTGTTTATAGGTGCCCAGTGCAGTGCTATGGCTGAATTTTGGGGCCATTATCAGTGTGTAGATTTAATGAAAAACATTTTATAATGATACTGTTTTAATATGTAAGTAATTGTATGTTTCAGGCAAGAAGCAAAGAAGCAAGGGAACTTCGAAAATCCAAAATTGATGCTGTATATAGGTATATGTTTGAAGTTTTAGCTGGCAAACTTGGGATGGACCCAGCAGAAGTGGAGGAATGGATTCTGGATATTCCATCAGTAAGTTAGAATGTATTTTTAAGTACAATACAATACAGTAGCGGTTTTATATTTCACTGTTACTCAACAAATTTTGTTCAGTGCGGATTACGTAAGAAGACACCATGGTATATTGGAAATTACAATTGCTTAGCATCAGTAGCAGATGAATCCAGGAACTAGTGGGATGTGTCCATCTACTAGCAGGTGGAGATAGAGATCACTGACTTTCATTCTAGTGATATAGGACAGATAGCTCCTCCCAAAGCCTGAATAACTCTATCACAGTTAGGGGTGCTCCTGGACTTGTTCTCCTGGGCAGTTGAGCATGGGGGTGCTGTAGCTATTTGGTGCCAGTGTTAGGGGGCATACCTGGTCACCTTAGGTCCCTCCCCCACTCCGGTTATCCCCCTGCCCTTGGGCTGTGGTTCTCTTCCTTGAGCCTGTTCCACTGCTTCATTTGGCTTTCCTCCACCGAAAAAAAGAAAAAAAATTCTGATGTGAAGGGTAAGGGTCAAATTGTTGAGTCCTATCAGGAGGAGTCATTTTCTCTGCTCCCAGCATTTTGATAGCCTGTGGCACTCCACTTTTCACCCTCCTCCATTGAGAGAAATGACCATTTAACCCTACCCTCTGTTTTCTGTCCAATAACCAATCCCTAATTCACACCAGAACCTTGCCTCCTATCCTATGACTTTAATTTTCTCAGGAGTCTCTCATGAGGAACTTTATCAAAAGCTTTCTGAAAATCTAGATACACTACATCAACTGGCTCACCTTTATCCACATGTTTATTCACGCCTTCAAAGAAGTGAAGCAGATTGGTGAGACAAGACTGAACCCATGATGACTCTCTCCCATTAAACCATGTTCCTCAGCGACCCTCCAGACTGGTCAAGACGCTTGGGTTATGTACTCCTACCAGCAGAAGGAGACTGAGAAACACTGACCTTTGGATACTGTATATATAACTTGTGCAGAACACCAACTAGCCAGTATTTTCTCAGTCTCAGCAGAGGTAGAAGTACAGCCTGTGCAGTCTTTACTAGTCTGGTGAGGTAGTGTAAAAAAAAGGGGGGGGGGGGACTTATAATTGGGAATTTTCCTGTTATTTCAGAAGCCTGTGCGTGGTTAAAAAAAAAAAGAGACTTTAAGTGCTTCGGGGGTGTGGGTCCGGTGGGGCCCAGTCTTCCCCTTGGGGTGTTAAACCTGCTAGTCGGGTCCCTCCCCCTGTGCTGCTCTCTCTGGTAGTGGCAGCTTTGTGCCTCGGCTCCTGTGTCAGCACGGGAGCCTTGAGTGCCTTACAATCAGCAGCTGTCAGGCTCTCTGTTACTTGTTTAAAAAAAAAAAAATATATATATACATAAATAATTCGGAACGAAAGAGCAGTTCCGTTTCAGTTCGGCTGGCCGGAGAAGCAGTGCTGTTATTCTTGGTGGGAGGGAGGTCTGTGTTTCAGTGCAGGGGTTCGTCTCTCCCTCCGGTTCGGGGATGTCTGCTGCTTGGCTGTTCTGTTGCTGTGTGTGCTCGCGCCGGGGAATAGAGGCACCGGGAGGTCAGTGTCGGCTCTGCGGGGAGCCGAAGCAGGTGTCCGCAGCTCCCCCCAAGTTGATAGCGGAAGTCCCGGTGGTGTCTGCGGCCCCTGTGGCATCGGGCTTGCAGGCGGTAGTGTCGGCCGCGGGTTCCGTTTCAGCGGGAACAGCCTTCACTTTGAATTCTTCCCGCCCTGTGGAACCTTCTGTTTTTGGGCCTGGGTCTCCCTTCTTTAGTCAGACGTTGGTAAATGAAGGACCGGGGGGGGTTGGCTTTCCCCCAGATTTTGTTTGGATGCTATATCAGGCCTGGAAATTGGGACCGCCCCCCCCCCCCCAGTTGGATTCTACAGCAGGAGAGGGCAGTCCCCTTCTATCTAGAAGACCCCATTTAGAGTGGACAGAGGAGGTGGATTGGTATTTACCTACAGACTCTGAAGGTCCTCTCAGTGACATTGGAGGGGCCAATATTTTTCAGGGCTCTGAGGAGCCGGATTGCGTGATCCCTGGGGAGGATCCCTCAGTGGTCCGAATATCTCATGGAGATGAGGTTGCAGAGCTTATAGATCAGGTGACCTTTACTCAGGCAGAGATTCCCATGGGAGAGTGAAAATATTTTAATTTACTTAGACCTCGCTAGCTCCCAGACACTGGGACTCTGTAAATATGAGAACGTAGTTCTCCAAAAGTTTATTAGTTACTTACCAAAAGATTAACACAGATATCATCACAGAGCATTTTCTCAGATTGGGAGAGCAGAGCTCTGTGCCACATCAGGTGCTGTCACCATTTAGTATAGTCTCCCCACCAATACCCCAGCTACCAGCCTTTAAATACATTTCTTCTACCATTGATCCCTATTAGCATTTAATTTTCTCACCGGCAATCTTTGCACAGTATCAGAAGGGTCCTTGATATGAATATTCTGAATGGGTCCTTGATGTGAATATTCTGAATAAACTGTTTCTTGATAGTATCTCCCTATTGGTTTGCACATTTGTTAGCCTCTAATTTTGCTGTTTAACTTTTAGACATCAACATCTTTGATTGCAATGACTTCACATGTTTCCAAGCTTCCCTTCAGCCCCCCTCAGCCCCCTTGGATGTTCTTATTTTATTTTCGTCTGACCTACTGTTATCTTCCTTTACCCAAAACATCTTTGCTGACAAGCTCTTGGTATTGTCTTGTTATTGTCTGTCCACCTGTTGTTTTGAGAATAGATTCCGTCTTCCTCTGTCAGCTTCTCAGTTGCTTAATTCAGCATTTTGCTGTGACATTTATCTGAGTCAGAGATGGTCTTTGATTTTTACAGGCCTAGTTCTTAGCTCTAAGCCTGCCTTGACCTGTATTTCACTGAAGGCAACTGTTAACATTTTTCTACAAGAGGCGAAACAGGTGGACCCTTTGGTTAAGGGTATTCAGCATAAGGCGCGGTCCTTTCCCAAGAATAAGGATCTCCAGGAGATGATTTCTCAGGAGTGGGTATCGCCTGATTCCCCGTGTAAAGTGACTCGGGTAATGGCGAGGCTTTATCCTCTTTCTCAGGAGGATAGGGATTCTCTTAAGGCTCCCACAGTGGATGCAGTGGTTACGGCGGTCACTAAGGCTACGGCTATTCCTGTAGACGGCGGTGCCGCACTCCGTGATCCCTAGGATAGGAAGCTGGAATCTTTTCTCAAGCATAGTTTTGATTTGTCAGCTCTAGCCCTCAGGCTTCGGTGTATGGGGGTTTGGTAGCTCGAGCTTGTTTTTGCTGGGCCGAGAAGCTTCTTGATGATTCGGTGGATGTCGGGGTTTCTGGGGTCCAGAAGTTAGCCAAATTAGAGATGGGTTCATCCTTTTTGTCTAATGCTCTTTATGATTTGTTGCGGGCGTCAGCCAAGAATATGGCTCTGAGAGTTGGAGCATGTAGGGCTCTATGGTTGCGAGATTGGGTCGCAGATGTGGCCTCCAAGTCTAAATTGTGTTCTCTTCCCTTTAAAGGATCCATGCTCTTTGGTGAGGATTTGGATAAACTGGTACGTGGTCTTAGTGACGCTAAAGTTCCTCATCTTCCGGAATTTTGTCCCAAAATGGAGGCCAGAGGGGTGTCCTTGCGCAGAAGTTTTAGGGAAGCCCGACGGTATAGACCGGGTAGATCTAGTGGGGCTTCTAGAGGGTCTTTTTCAGTGCACCTAGTCCTTTCGTGGGGGCCGTCGTTGAGGGCGTGACTTCTCTTCGGGAGGTCCTAGTTCGGGGCGCAATCCCCAATGTACTACATTTCTTTGAAGGGGTGAACAAACATGTGGATAAAGGTGAGCCGGTTGATATTGTGTATCTGGATTTTCAGAAGGCGTTTGACGAAGTACCTCATGAAAGACTTCAGAAGAAATTGGAGAGTCATGGGATAGGAAGTAGTGTTCTATTGTGGATTAAAAACTGGTTAAAAGACAGAAAACAGAGAGTAGGGTTAAATGGTCAGTATTCTCAATGGAGAAGGGTAGTTAGTGGGGTTCCCCAGGGGTCTGTGCTGAGACCGCTGCTTTTTAATATATTTATAAATGACCTAGAGATGGGAGTAACTAGTGAGGTAATTAAATTTGCTGATGACACAAAGTTATTCAAAGTCGTTAAATCGCAGGAGGATTGTGAAAAATTACCTTACGAGACTGGGCGTTTAAATGGCAGATGACATTTAATGTGAGCAAGTGGAAAGTGATGCATGTGCGAAAGAGGAACCCGAATTATAGCTACGTCATGCAAGGTTCCACGTTAGGAGTCACGGACCAAGAAAGGGATCTTGGTGTCGTCATTGATGATACGTTGAAACCTTCTGCTCAGTGTGCTGCTGCAGCTAAGAAAGCAAATAGAATGTTAGGTATTATTAGGAAAGGAATGGAAAACAAAATTGAGGATATTATAATGCCTTTGTATCGCTTCATGGTGCGACTGCACCTCGAATATTGTGTTCAATTCTGGTCGCCGCATCTCAAAAAAGATATAGTGGAATTAGAAAAGGGGCAGAGAAGGGCGACGAAAAGGCGTCTGAGGGGAGATATGAAAGAGGTCTATAAAATAATGAGTGGAGTTGAACGGGTAGATGAGAAGCGTCTGTTCACACTTTCCAAAAATACTAGGATTAGGGGGCATGCAATGAAGCTACAATGTAGTAAATTTAAAACGAATCGGAGAAAAATTTTCTTTACTCAGCGTGTAATTAAACTCTGGAATTTGTTGCCAGAGAATGTGGTGAAGGCGGTTAGCTTAGAAGAGTTTTAAAAAGGTTTGGACGGCTTCCTAAAGGAAAAGTCCATAGACCGTTATTAAATGGACTTGGGGAAAATCCACTATTTCTGGGATAAGCAGTATAAAATGTTTTGTACTTTTTTGGCATCTTGCCAGGTATTTGTGACCTGGATTGGCCACTGTTGGAAACAGGATGCTGGGCTCGATGGACCTTTGGTCTTTCCCAGTATGGCAATACTTATGTACTTATGTAAGGTGTGGGGGCCCAGCCTCTGGTGCATATAGGTGCTCAGCTGAGACAGTTTTACCAGAGATGGGCCCAGATCACATCAGACCAGTGGGTTCTCGAGGTGGTTCGAGACCGGTACGCGCTGGAGTTCGAAGGCTCGCTTCCCAAGTTCTTTCTGGAGTCACCATGTCGTTCTCGTGTCAAGAAGGCGGCAGTACGGGACACATTGCTTCGTTTGGCCAATCTGGGAGCAGTGGTTCCCGTTCCCCCTGGTCAGCAAGGAACAGGTTGCTATTTGATTTATTTTGTGGTGCCAAAAAAGGAGGGTTTCTTTCAGCCTATTTTAGATCTCAAAAGGGTCAATTCGGTGCTAAAGGTACCCTCCTTTTGCATGGAGACGTTGCGTTCGGTCATTGTGGCAGTTGGGGTGGGGAGTTCCTCACTTTGCTGGATTTGACAGAGGCTTATCTGCACATTCCTATTCGAGTGTCGCCTATGAGGGGGCGGGACCAGAGCGTGAGAAACCGAAGGGAAGGCCGAAGGCGCGCCGAGCGAAGAACACGCTCTTCTTCGCTGCCGGCGCTGCACGCTGCTTTAACCCCGAGGAACGGTAGGCTTTTAAAATTTCACAGGAGGAGGGGGGTTCCTGGTGCTGGGAGGGAGGACGGGCGGGCGGCCTGATATTTGTTGGGTTGGAGATGGCGGGAGGCAGCAAACTATTCGGAGGGAGGGAGCGTGGGCGGACCAGCGACAGGCGCGCGTGCCAAGGGAGAGGGCTCTGCGTGCCCTCTCTGGCACGCGTGCCATAGGTTCGCCACCACTGGTCTAGAGGAAAGAAAATTAGCAGGTAAGATCTAATTTCACCTTTGTCTACATGTTCTGTAATTTTATTCTTTATAATAGTTTCCACTATTTTGCCCAGCACAGACTTCAGGCTTACCAGTCTATAATTTCCCGGATCACTACTAGAACCCTTTTTAAAAATTGGCGTCACATTGACCATCCTTCAATCTTCAGGTACTACTGATGATTTTAATGACGTGTTGCATATTACTAACAGCAGATCAGCAATTTCATGCTTGAGTTCCTTGAGTACCCTTGGATATATGCCATCCGGTCCAGGTGATTTACTACTCTTTAATTTGTCAATTTGGCTCAGTATATCTCCCAGGTTCATCGAGATTTCTTTCACTTTCTCTGCATCATCACCCTTGAAATCCATTTCCGGTACAGGCACATCTCTTACATCTTCTTCCGTAAAGACAGAAGCCAAGAATTCATTCAGTTTCTCCACTATGTCCTTGAACTCCCTGAGCGCTGCTTTTGCTCCTTCGTGATGTAACGGTCCTATGGATTCCCTCTCAGGCTTTCTGTTTCTGATGTACGTGAAAAAGTTGTTACTGTGAATTTTAGCTTTTGTGGCAAGTTTCTCTTCATATTCTCTTTTAGCCTTCTTTATTAATGCTTTGCATCTTACTTGCTAGTGCTTATGTTGCTTCTTATTTTCTTCATTTGGGTCCTTTTTCCATTCTTTGAAGGACAATCTTTTTTCTGTAATGGCCTCTTTTATTTCACCTTTTAACTATGGTGGCTGATATTTTCTCTTCTTTCCACCTTTGCAAATATGTAGAATGCATCTGGTCTGGGCTTCAAAGATGGTATTTTTCAATAACGTCCACGCGTGATGTGAAGGGGCATAATCGAAAGGGGCGCCCAAGTTTTCCTGAGGAAACCTGTATTATCGAAACAAGATGGGCGTTCATCTTTCGTTTTGATAATACGGTCGGGGATGCCCAAATCTCCACATTTAGGTTGACCTTAGAGATGGTTGTCCCCGATTTTCGGTGATAATGGAAACCGAGGACGCCCATCTCAGAAATGACCAAATCCAAGTCCTTTGGTCGTGGGAGGAGCCAGCATTCGTATTGCAGTGGTCCCCCTGACATGCCTGGACACCAACTGGGCACCCTAGGGGGCACTGCAGTGGACTTCATAAATTGCTCCCAGGTGCATAGCTCCCTTACCTTGGTGCTGAGCCCACCAAAACCCACTCCCCACAACTGTACACCACTACCATAGCCCTTATGTGTGAAGGGGGGCACCTAGATGTGGGTACAGTGGGTTTGTGGTGGGTTTTGAAGGCTCACATTTACCACTACAAGTGTAACAGGTAGGGGGGGATGGGCCTGGTTCCGCCTGCCTGAAGTGTACTGTACTCACTAAAACTGCTCCAGGGACCTGCATACTGGTGTCTGGAGCTGGGTATGATATTTGAAGCTGGTATAGAGGCTGGAAAAAACGTTAAAAAAAATTTTTTTTGAGGGTGGGAGGGGGTTAGTGACCACTGGGGGAGTAAGGGGAGGTCGACCCCGATTCCTTCCGGTGATCATCTGGTCATTCAGGGCACATTTTTGTGACTTGGTCGTAAGAAAAAAAGGACCAGGTAAAGTCGCCCAAGTGTTCGTCAGGGATGCCCTTCTTTTTTCCATTATTGGTCGAAGATGCCCATGTATTAGGCACACCCCAGTCCCACCTTTGCTATGCCTCCGACACGCCTCCGTGAACTTTGGTCGTCCCTGAGACGGAAATCAGTTGAGGACGCTCAAAATTGGCTTTCGCTTATGTCAATTTGGGCGACCCTGTGAGAAGGATGCCCATCTTGAGATTTGTGTCAAAAGATGGGCACCCTTCTCTTTCGAAAATAAGCCTGTTATTGCCCTAACCTTTTAAGCCGATCCTTTTAGTTTCTTTAGGTACGGATGGGGAGAGGGATCTTGGGGTGATAGTATCTGAGGATTTGAAGGCGACGAAACAGTGTGACAAGGCGGTGGCCCTAGCTAGAAGGTTGTTAGGCTGTATAGAGAGAGGTGTGACCAGCAGAAGAAAGGGGGTGTTGATGTCTCTGTATAAGTCGTTGGTGAGGCCCCACCTGGAGTATTGTGTTCAGTTCTGGAGGCCGTACCTTGCGAGGGATGTAAAAAGAATTGAAGCGGTGCAAAGAAAAGCTACGAGAATGGTATGGGATTTGCGTTACAAGACATATGAGGAGAGACTTGTGGACCTGAACATGTATACTCTGGAGGAAAGGAGAAACAGGGGTGATATGATACAGACGTTCAAATATTTGGAAGGTATTAATCAGCAAACTAACCTTTTCCGGAGATGCGAAAGCAGTAGAACATGAAATGAGATTGAAGGGGGACAGACTCAAGAAAAATGTCAGGAAGTATTTTTTCACGGAGAGAGTAGTGGATGCTTGGAATGCCCTCCCTCGGGAGGTGGTGGAAACGAAAACGGTAACGGAATTCAAACATGCGTGGGATAAACATAAAGGAATCCTGCTCAGAAAGAATGGATCCTAAAGAGCTTAGACGAGATTGGGTGGCAAAGCCGGTGGCAGGAGACGGAGATGGTGCTGGGCAGACTTATACGGTCTGTGCCAGAGCCGGTGGTGGGAGGCGGGACTGGTGGTTTGGAGGCGGGGATAGTGCTGGGCAGACTTATACGGTCTGTGCCAGAACCGATGGTGGGAGGCGGGGCTGGTGGTTGGGAGGCGGGGATAGTGCTGGGCAGACTTATACGGTCTGTGCCCTGAAAAGGACAGGTACAAATCAAGGTAAGGTATACACAAAAAGTAGTACATGTGAGTTTATCTTGTTGGGCAGACTGGATGGACCGTGCAGGTCTTTTTCTGCCGTCATCTACTATGTTACTATGTTAACCATTTTCTCATTTTATTATAGTCGCCCTTTCGAAGATTAAATACAGCTACAGTAGATTTCCTTTGCAGGTTCATCCCAGATAGTAGCTCAAAAGTGATTATGTTATGATCACTGTTTCCCAGGGAACCCAACACCACCACCTCTCGCACTATGCCCTGCACGCCACCAAGGACCAGATCCAAAATGGCTCCCTCTCTTGTCGGTTCCTGGACCAGCTGCTCCAAGAAGCAGTCGTTTATTACATCTAGAAATTTTATCTCCCTGGCACTCCCTGATGTAACATTTATCCAGTCACTATCTGGGTAATTGAAATCGCACATTATTATAGTAACATAGAAAATGACGGCAGATAAAGTCCTGAACGGTCCATCCAGTCTGCCCAACAAGATAAACTAATTTCACATGGTATGTGGTACTTTTTACCCAAATTTGATTTGTCCTTGCCTTTCTCAGGGCACAGACCGTAAAAGTCTGCCCAGCACTGGTCCTGTACTAAGAGTTCTAAAGCTAACTTCCTTGTCATCAGCAGCAGATGAATCCATTAACTGATGGGTTGTATCCGCCTACCAGCAGGTGGAGGTAGAGAACACTGAAAAGCCACAGTGACCCTGGACGTCTAGCTCCTCCTGCCTTCAGTATATCTCTATCCTCCAGCAGGTGTGGACGTCGCTTGATCAGCTCCTGGATCCCTGCCTGGGGTGGCTCCTGCGCTTTGCCAGTAGAGCAGGGGTGTTGTGGCTGGTGGTGCCCACCTTAAAGGCACATAGGTTTGCCCTATCCCTGCCTTACCCATTCCCCCTCCTCCCGGAGTCCCTCGTTTGCTGCCTTCCTCCAACTTTCCTCACAGTATTAAAAAACAAAAAGAGCATGCTTATTCAGCGTGGCTGTTCTGAGGCTTTCTCCAGATGTTCTGGTTCTGTGCAGCCTGACTGGAGCTCGTTGACTCGGTCTTCCGAGGTGAGTGTGGTGCCCAGCTCCTCCGGGGAGGTTCCCGCGGACAGCGTCCTGTGCGGGGTAAGTTGGTGCGAGGCCGCCATTTTATTTCTATTTTACCGCCTTGTTGGATGATGGCTGCTGAAACAGTTAAGTGCTGCTCCCACTGTGGTAAACACAGGTCAGCAGTTGGGCTTTGCAGTATGTGCTCCTTGGACGCTTGTGCTAATACTAGCATGGCGAGCGGTGATTCTTCCCGCTCCATGAAACTGGCAGTGGGCGCCATTTTGGAAGCGTCGCATGGCTGGACCCTCGCTGTGGCGGAGGACTCTTATTACGGGGTGATGCCTCGCTCCGAGGCTGCTAGAGAAGCTCCTTTTCCCACTTCTCCTAATTTGGGGGCGGAGGACCAGGGTGAGTTTTTCTCCCCTGAGTTTGTGCTGTTGATGCATAAGGCCTTTATGTTAAAAAGAGCTATGCCGGAGGCATCTGACACCGCGATGCAGACGGGATTCTCTCCAGGTTTTGATAGCCCGGTGTTGGCTGCGGAGCTTTCTTCTTCCCCTGAGCGTTGGACTGATGCTAAACCTAGACGGGTAAATTCTTCATCGGAAAGTGGCACACCTTCTTTTTTCCCCTATGTCAGGATGTAGGGAGTCTGACGAGTCTGGCAGGCCCTCATGGATGGATGATCCAGATGAGGTTACCTGTTTGCCACAGGACTTGGATGACCCTAAAGCGGTACGGATTTTTCACCGTGATGAGCTGCCAGCACTCATCTCTGATGCCTTGCAGGCCCTCTCTATTGAAGATCCTGCTGAGGGCGAGGCCTCCTCTGTTAATCCTAGGATGGCTAGTACTAAGAAGCCTTCTAGGGCTTTTCCTGTGCATGACTCCATCCAAGAGCTTAATTCAGCTCAGTGGTCTGACCCTGATGGGCCTTTGAAGGTAGCCAGGGCTATGGGTCAGCTTTACCCTCTGAGTGAGGATCACTTGGCCCTGTTTGGTATGCCTAAAGTGGATGCGTCGGTCACGGCTGTGACTAAAAAGACTACTCTCCCGGTGGAGGGAGGAGTCATATTGAAGGATATGCATTACCGGCGGCTAGAATCCGTGCTGAAGCAGTCCTTTGAAATCTCGGGCCTGTCCTTAAGGGCGGCTGTTTACAGTTCCTATGCAGTCTGGGCCTGTCTGTCTTGGTTACAGCAGGCAGTTGATCAGCCCGAGGATGATATGGGTGCCCTCGCTGAGGTTGGCCCGCCTATGGAGTCTGCCTTGTCCTTTTTGGCTGATGCCCTTTCTTATTTACTCTGCTTTGGAAGTTTCATATAAAGGCAGGAGGAGCTAGACGTCCAGGGTCACTGTGGCTTTTCAGTGTTCTCTATCTCCACCTGCTGGTAGGCGTAAACAACCCATCAGTTAATGGATTCATCTGCTGTGACTAAAGGAAAGAAAATTACGGCGTCCATTCAACACTCTGACATCACTTCCTTGCTAAATTGCCTTGTAAAGGCAGACTGTTATTTGGTGAGGAGTTGGAAAAAATAGTTAAAAACATAGGTGACACCAAAGGTCAGTGTCTTTCCGAGGATAAGCCTCGATCAGGGGGGCAGTCTGGAAAGTCACATCTCCGATTCTGGGACTCTTAAGAGGTATTGTTCTTTTTGCACAATTCCTTTTCAGCTGCCCCATTTTCAGTAAAAATCACAGCCTTTTTGAGGGGACTGTCGTGCCTCAGCTCCCTTCTCCCAAACTCAGCTAGCCTCTAGAGGTCCCTGGTCCATCCTCCACCAGTTATTATGGGATGGCGGTCCCTTTTTCTGGAGGAATGGGCCAGGGTAACTTCAGACGAATGGGTTTTGGAAGTAATTTGGGACGGTTACAAACTAGAATTTGCCCAGTCTCTATGAGATTTTTTTTGTAGAATCTCCCTGCAAAAATCCAACCAAACTTTTGGCGATTCAGAGCACACTAATTGATCTGCTCCTGGGTGTAATTTGGACAGTAGATTCTACAGAACATGGTTTAGGCCTGTCAGAGTCGTCGTCGCAAATATCCGTGCCTTGCTTGTTGCTGCTGTGCTCCTCCTTACTTATTAAAATTACCTGCAGTTCCAGTCAGTAACTGGTGGGGTCACTGTTGAGTGGTGGAGGCCAAGTTGATGATGTCATCAGCACTGAGTACTTCTTAAGCTGGCTTCTGAGAGTGCCAATTACCCTAGTTCCAACTTTCATGGCAATTACCCTAATTCCAACTCTGTTTTGTTGTGAGTCCGTGGCCTGAAACTTGGTCTACAGCTTTTCCTTATGCTGTGTTCCTGTAGAGAACCATCTCCAAGCTAGGGAGTCCTGAGGAGTAAAAGCTTTGCCAACAGCTTTTCCTTATGCTGTGTTCCTGTGGAGAACCGTCTCCAAGCCAGGGAGTCGAGGAGTAAAAGCTTGGCCTACAGCTTTTCCTTATGTTGTGTTCCTGGGAAGAACCGTCTCCAAGCCAGGGAGTCTTGAGGAGTAAAAGCTTGGCCTACAGCTTTTCCTTATGCTGTGTTCCTGTGGAGAATTGTCTCCAAACCAGGGAGTCCTGAGGAGTAAAAGCTTGGTCTACAGCTTTTCCTTATACTGTGTTCCTGTGGAGAACCGTCTCCAAGCCAGGGAGGAGTAAAAGCTTGGTCTACAGCTTTTCCTTATGCTGTGTTCCTGTGGAGAACCGTCTCCAAGTCAGGGAGTCCTGAGGAGTAAAAGCTTGACCTACAGCTTTTCCTTATGCTGTATTCCTGTGACCTGTTACTGGCTAAATCCAGAGGTCTCTATTCCATCCTCATTCTTCTTGATCTTTCTGCTGCTTTTGACACTGTCGATCACAGCATACTCCTCGATACCCTGTCCTCACTTGGATTCCAGGGCTCTGTCCTTTCCTGGTTCTCTTCCTACCTCTCCCTCCGCACCTTCAGTGTTCACTCTGGTGGATCCTCTTCTACTTCTATCCCTCTGCCTGTCGGCGTACCCCAGGGTTCTGTTCTTGGTCCCCTCCTCTTTTCTATCTACACTTCTTCCCTTGGTTCATTAATCTCATCCCATGGCTTTTCCTACCATCTCTATGCTGATGACTCCCAAATCTACCTTTCTACCCCTGATATCTCACCTTTCATCCAAACCAAAGTTTCAGCGTGCTTGTCTGACATTGCTGTCTGGATGTCTCAACGCCACCTGAAATTAAACATGACCAAAACCGAGCTTCTCATTTTTCCCCCCAAACCCCACTCCCCCCGTTTTCTATTTCTGTTGATGGCTCTCTCATTCTCCCTGTCTCCTCAGCTCGAAACCTTGGGGTCATTGACTCTTCTCTCTCCTTCTCTGATCATATCCAGCAGATTGCCAAGACCTGTCGTTTCTTTCTTTACAACATCCGTAAAATCCGCCCCTTTCTTTCCGAGCACTCTACCAAAACCCTCATCAACACCCTTGTCACCTCTCGTTTAGACTACTGCAATCTGCTTCTTGCTGGCCTCCCACTTAGTCACCTCTCCCCTCTCCAATCGGTTCAAAACTCTGCTGCCCATCTCATCTTCCGCCAGGGTCGCTTTACTCATACTACCCCTCTCCTCAAGTCGCTTCACTGGCTCCCTATCCGTTTTCGTATCCTGTTCAAACTTCTTCTACTAACCTATAATGTACTCACTCTGCTGCTCCCCAGTATCTCTCCACACTCGTCCTTCCCTACACCCTTTCCTATGCACTCCGCTCAATGGATAAATCCTTCTTATCTGTTCCCTTCTCCACTACTGCCAACTCCAGACCGCGCTTTCTGTCTCGCTGCACCCTACGCCTGGAATAAACTTCCTGAGCCCCTACGTCTTGCCCCATCCTTGGCCACCTTTAAATCTAGACTGAAAGCCCACCTCTTTGACATTGCTTTTGACTCTTAACCACTTGTAACCACTTGCCTCCACCTACCCTCCTCTCCTCCTTCCTGTACACATTAATTGATTTGATTTGCTTACTTTATTTTTTGTCTATTAGATTGTAAGCTCTTTGAGCAGGGACTGTCTTTCTTCTATGTTTGTGCAGCGCTGCGTACGCCTTGTAGCGCTATAGAAATGCTAAATAGTAGTAGTAGTAGTGAAGCCTGCTTTCAAGCTTGTGAGTCCTGAGGAGTAAAGCTTTGTCTACAGCTTTCACCTTTGCTTGGGTCCAGTGAAGCCTGCCTGCTGCTGTGTTCCTGTGAAGCCTGCTTTCAAGCTTGGTAGTTCTGAGGAGTAATAGCTCTGCCTTTGGCTTTCACCTTTGCTTGGGTCCAGTGAAGCCTGCCGCCAGGCCTGTGAGTCCAGAGCCTCCCGTGCCTCAGTTGAGATTCCAGTCGCCCAACGTGAGTCGTTACTCACTGTGTGCAGCGAGTGGCGTTGTGCTGTGTTTGGGACTGTGTGGACTGGATGATGGGGAATGGTGCAGGTGCAGCGGCTGAGGTCACATTGCGAGGTAGCTCTGGACGAGGGAAAGGTGCTTGGAGTGTGGAGGGGTCTGCATGGGCTGATCCTGGCCCTTGGGTGCTGTGCATGGCCATTGAGTCTTCTACCTTGGGAACATCGGCTCAGGTTTGGCTTCTTTACCTTACTTGCCTTGGGAGCATCGGCTCAGGTTTGGCTTCTTTACCTTTCTTGCCTTGGGAGCGTTGGCTCGGGCTTTGTTGCTTTATCTTGCTTGCCTTGGGAGCATCCGGCTCAGGCGCCTCAGTGACTGTTCGCTTGTTTTATGTGACATCCCTAGTCTTCTGTGAGCGGAGTGATCCGCTCTTGCCTCCATCTGCAGTGCAGGTCCTCAAGAGACTTTCTTTTCTCTTTGTTTTGCTACTGCTCCACTCTGGGTTTGAGGGAGCTTGCTGCGGTTGTTCTGTGGCTCTTCTGAGTGTACTGACAGAATGAACCCTTTCCTGAACAGCTAGTGGTGTTACCTCTGTCAGCCAAGTATTGCCTGTTTGTCTTTAACCCGCTAGGGCGGGCCTTTTGCGTAGTGTATTGTGTTCTACTGTATGCCATATGTTTGCATTGTTTCCTAGTATTGAGATGTGCAGCTAGGCTACTTATAATACTGCTAGGTTGTTCTACTTTTCCTTTACTGTATACGTTATGTTTTGCATTGTTTACGCTAGTACTGAGATGCGCAGCTAGACTGCTTATGTTTGATTTCCCTATACAACTAGGCTATTCCACTTTACCTTATTCTATGTTTCCTGTTTGCCTTACTTCAGCTAGGTTAGACTGTATAGCTAGGCTGCCTGTTTTCCTTTCTGTGCCGTTTGGCTATCCTTTTTTGCCCTGTGTTTTGCTGCTAATAAAGCTGCCTCAGGTCATCGCCACTTGTGGTCTGGTCCAGTTCTTGGGAGCACTCTTAGTTCTGAGGGGATTCAGTCTACCCAGAGGTGGTTGGGTGATTCTCACATGGCCACCTCTGGGCCAGGGACTCACAAACATCACAAGGCCGTTATTCCATCTATTTTGTAGTTCCCAAAAAGGGGGGTTTGCTTTGTCCTGTCCTATACCTCAAATTCGTAAACAAAGCCTTAAGGGTTCTGCATTTTCGAATGGAACCCCTGTCATCACAGCAGTACAACCAGAAGAGTTCTTAATGTCGTTAGATCTCAAAGAGGCCTATTTGCACATTCCGATCTGCCCCCCTCACCAGCGTTTTCTTCATCTTGCGGTGTTGGGTCAGCACTATCAGTTTCAGGCCATGCCCTTCGGTCTTTGACAGCTCCAAGAACCTTCTCCAAGGTTATGGTAGTGGTCGCAGCTTACCTACGGGAAGGAAGGCATGCAAGTCCATCCTTATTTGGATGACTGGTTAATTCGTGTGCCCTCTTACATGGACAACATTCAGGCCACGGAAAAGGTAATCGCTTTGTTACAATCCCTAGGTTGGGTCAACAATTTTCCCAAATGTCACACAGTTCCCTCGCAATCTCTGGATTATTTAGGATTAATTTTCAACATGAAAAAGTGGACAGTTTCTCTTTCACAGAGTTGCAGACTCCGCCTCCAGTCTATCCCAGAAAACTCCCAAAGTTTGGGACTATGTTCAAGTATTGGGGTCTATGGCGACCATGATAGATGTAGTGCCATGGGCCAGGAGTCACATGCATCCTCTTCAACGGTCATTGCTCAGTCGTTGCTCTCCTCTCTCTGAAGACTACCATATTCTTCTTCCATGGATGCGTTCAGTTTGGTCTGCTGTGACATGGTGGATAAATCCAATCATCTAGCCAAGGGGCTGCCTTTATGACTGAAATGGAAGGATTTTAAAGATTGCTTTTCAACTCTGAGTGACCGACAGTGCACTCTCTCATTTTTTTGCAAGATGGTTTGGGCAGATCTTTGTCCGTAGCCTCGTTGGAGGTACAGGTGGCCACTTTGGCCTGATTCGGGGGTCGTTTGCAAGGATCTTCTCTGGTTCTCATCCAGATATAGTTCATTTTCTTCGAAGAGTAAACCGTCTTCGGCCAACTCTCAATCTTGTCCTACCCAGTTGGAACCTAAATCTGGTTCTACATGCTATGCAGATACCGCCTTTTGAACTGTTGTCTTCTTTATCATTGAAAGATCTCACTTTAAAGTCAGTATTTTTGGTAGCTATTGCCTCAAGCTAGGCGAATTTCGGAGCTACAAGCCCTTTCATGTAGGGACCCCTTCTTTCACTTTACAGAGGCTGGGGTTTCCATTAGGACGGTGCCATTCTTTCTTCCAAAGGTGGTTTTGCGGTTTCATTTGATTCAGCCACTTTTCCTTCCAACATTTCGGCGAGAGGATTATCCCACCGAGTTTCGAGCTCTGAGATGCCTTGATGTTAGGCGTATACTAATCAAAGTCATTAATGATTTCTGTCGCTCTGATCATCTTTTTGTTTTTCATGCAGGCAGAAAGAAAGGTGAGGTGGCTTCAAAAGCTACAATAGCTCGATGGCTTAGAGAAGCGATCTCATCAGCGTACATAGCTATGGGAAAGTCTGCTCCATCGCACCTTAAAGCACATTCTACAAGGGTGCAGGCTACTTCATTCTCGGAGTACAGTTCCATTCCATTGAATGAGATTTGTAGGTTGGCTACTTGTTCGTCAGTGCATACGTTCGTTAAGCATTACAGAATTGATGTATCGGCGTGTTAGGAAGTGGCTTTCGGGAGTTCTGTGTTAGCCGCAGGGATGTCTTTGTCCCGCCCCACTTGAGGACTGCTTTTGTACATCCCACAAGTCTCTGGATTGATCTGCAGGACGCTATGGAAAGTAAAATTAGTCCTTACCTGATAATTTTCTTTCCATTAGTCCTAGCAGATCAATCCAGAGGCCCGCCCTATTATATTTCTAAGTGTTTGTTAACGTTGTTCATTTCAATTTTTAGGGTTGCTTCTAGTGTTTGATTCCTTTTTCTTAAAAAAAGACTGGTTTCTCAGTTGTATTTCCTAGCATTCTTGATGCTTTATTCTCCCGCATGGGCAGTTGAGAAGTCTGATTGGCATTTGTATAGACAGGAGAGGAATTCAAAATGGGATATTTGTTTATTCCACTGCTTTGGTATTGATAATACTGAGGTTCTGGCAGTTGCACGTGACCACATATACCAAATCTCTGTAGTTCTCTCTATTTCCACCTGCTGGTAGAGGGGCAGAACCCACAAGTCTCTGGATTGATCGGCTAGGACTAATGGAAAGAAAATTATTAGGTAAGGATTAATTTTACCTTCTGTTCACACATGGAATTTCTATTCATAATGATTCCACGCTACTATCTGTGTCATATAAATGCTTGTTTTATTTGACTCAATTCCCTTTTTAACATATAGTGCGACCCCCCTCCCCTCCAATTTGATCCTCTCTATCATTGTGATACAATTTGTACTCTGTTAACACAGTGTCTCAATGATTGCCCTCTTTCCACCAAGTCTCTGAGAGGCCTATTATTTTATTGCATTTGTATCCCACATTTTCCCACCTATTTGCGGGCTCAGTGTGGCTTACAATACATTGTAATGATGGAAGTACAATTTGTTACAACACAATTATGGTTACATTGTGAGGAGTTAAGTTAAAACAAGGTCCAGGTATCGTTAAGGGGAATGAAACAGTGGGCAAGAACGACTAACAATAGAAGAACAACTGATACTGATAGGGCAACAGAACATTAGCAGTAGAACGTTCTGGCTTAATATATTTTTACCTGTAAAATTGAGGTTTAAATGTTACGGGGGATAATAATACAGAGGAGAATGTATTGATGCATTGTTAACAGTGTGTGTGGACTTTATGTGTTTTGATCTTTTCAATAGACTTTTTCAAAGAGATGAGTCTTTAATAGTTTGCGGAAGTCGGTTAGTTCATAGTTCGTTTTCAGGTTTCGTGGTAGTTTGTTCCAGAATTGCGTGCTCATATAAGAGAAGGTTGATGCATGCAGCACTTTGTATTTTATGCCTTTGCAATTAGGGAAGTGGAGGTTGAGGAAAGTTCGGGATGATCTTTTAGCGTTTCTGGGTGGTAGGTCTATTAGGTCAGACATGTAGGCTGGGGCTTCACCGTGAATGATTTTGTGGACTAGTGTGCATACTTTAAAAGTGATGCGTTCCTTAAGTGGCAGCCAGTGTAACTTCTCTCGTAGGGGTTTCGCACTTTCGTATTTTGGTCTCCCAAAGATGAGTCTGGCTGCTGTGTTCTGGGCTGTTTGAAGTTTCCTCAGTGTTTGCTCTTTGCAACCTGCGTATAGTGAGTTGCAATAGTCCAGATGGCTGTGTACAAGTGATTGCACTAGGCTGCAGAAGATGGATCTTGGGAAGTATGGTCTGATTCTTTTCAATTTCCACATGCAGTACAACATCTTTTTGGTTGTGTTGTTTCAAGTGTTAGGTGGCGGTCAATGGTGACTCCAAGGATTTTTAAAGTTTCTGAGATTGGAAGATTTAGTTTTGGTGTGTTTATTGCGGTAAATTCTTTCGTGTTGTATTGGGAGGTAAGTATCAGGCATTGAGTTTTTTCTGCATTCAGTTTCAGTCGAAATGCATCTGCCCAGGTGTTCATGATGTGTAAGCTTTGGTTAATTTAATTGGAGACTTCTTTGATGTCGTGTTTGAAAGGGATGTATATTGTTACATCGTCGGCGTATATGTATGGTTTGTGGTTATGGTTTGATAGACGTTTTGCCAAGGGTATCATCATTAGGTTGAAAATAGTTGTTGATAGGGGTGATCCTTGCGGTACTCTACATTCTGGTGTCTATGCTGCAGACGTAGTTGAATTTGATGTGACTTGGTATGAGCACAAGGTTAGGAACCCCTTGAACCAGTTTAGGACATTGCCTCCAATGCCGAAATATTCAAGTATGTGTAGTAGGATTTTGTGGTCGACCATATCAAAGGCACTTGACATGTCGAATTATAGGAGGAGTATATTGTTGCCGGTTGCAATCATTTGTTTAAATTTAGTCATTAGGGTAATTAATACTGTTTCTGTGCTGTGATTCGATCGGAATCCTGATTGGGCGTCATGCAGTATTGAGAACTTGTTTAGATAGTTTGTGAGTTGCTTTGTTACCATCCCTTCAGTTATTTTGGTTATAAGTGGTGTATGGATGCTATTGGTCTATAATTAGTTATTTCGCTTGCATTTTTCTTTGTGTCTTTGGGTATTGGGGTAAGTAGAATTTTTCCTTTTTCTTTTAGGAAAAGTCCGTTTTGTAGCATGGAGTTTACATGGTTCGTTAGGTCTGTTATGAATTGTTGAGGAGCTGATTTCATGAGGTTGTTTGGGCATATATCTAGTTTGCAGTAGGATTTGGCGAATCTTTTGAGTGTTTCAGACATGAGGTCTTCTGATAGTAATTCGAATTCGGTCCAGGTTCTGTCTGCTGGGTATATTCCGTCTTCTGGGTCTAGACAATCTAGGAGTGTGGCGTATTCAATAGGGCTGGCGGGTATTTTAAGTCGTAGTTGTATAATTTTCTCTTTGAAGTATTTCGCAAGGTTGTCAGCACTTGATATGTCTTTGCTATTGTTTATTACTGGTGTGGTGTCTAGCAGTTTATTCACGAGGTAGAAGAGTTTGTGTGTGTCTTTGTAGTTTGGTCCAATCATTGTTTTGTAATGTAGTCTTTTGGTCTGTTTTATGGTGTATTTGTATTTCCTCCGAAGTAGTTTCCAGGCATTTAGTGTTTGTTCATCTTTCTTTTTGTTCCATGCGCGTTCTAGTTTCCTGACTTGTGTTTTGAGTTTTTTCAGTTCTTCGGTGAACCATGGATTTGATTTTTTCCTGTGTGATGTTCTTGTTTGGATTGGGGCGATTTTGTCTAATGTTAATGTTGTTTTACATATATCGTCCCATTCCTGGAGGAATTGGATGGTGTCTGCATTTGTTGACCATTCGTTTTGATAAATCTGTTGCCAGAATGTTGTGGAGTCTATTTTTCCTCTCGTGGTGTATGTTGTTCGCTCATGTTTGTTGATTGCGTTTCTGTGTGTTGTTCGCCAGTGAAGGGAGACGTGCTTTATGGTGATCTGACCATAGTGTGGATGCCCATGTTGTATTAGTAAGTAGGATTGTTGAGTCTGGGTCAAATTTGTGTGTAATAATGTCTAGTGTGTGCCCTTTCATGTGTGTTGGTTGAGTGTTAGGTACGTGTAGATCCCAGAGTTTTAAAAATTCTTTGTATTCTCGTGTGCCTGTTGAGGTGTCGTCTTCAAGGTGTAGGTTGACATCTCCTAATATGAGGATGTTTGAGGTAGAGACACATGTGTTTGAGATGAAGTCCATAAATTGAGTTTGGGCGTCTTGGCACTTTCCTGGTGGCCTGTAGAATAGGATTGCGTTGAGGTGTCCTATTAGATTTGGGTGATTAATTCTTGTCGAGGCAATTTCAAGTTGTGGTGAGGTGGATTCACCTGTATTTGTTATGGTGAACTCGGATTTGTAAATAATGGCTATTCTGCCACCTCATCATTTAGTGCTATTTATTCTAACTCTCCCATCTTATTTTTTAGTCTTCTAGCATTTGTATACAGGCACTGAAATTGTGGTTTTTCCTTTGTTTATTTATTTTATGTATTTATTTTATTACATTTGTATCCCACATTTTCCCACCTATTTGCGGGCTCAGTGTGGCTTACAATACATTGTAAATGATGGGAGTACAAATTGTTACAATTCAGTTATGGATTACATTGTGATAAGTTATGCTAAGACAAAGTCAAAATATCATTAAGGGAATGGAACAATGGAAAAGAGCAATGGAACATTGGAAAGAAACAACGGGAACTGATAGAGCAACAAGACAGTAACAAGAGAACATTCGGTGTAACGTTTTCTGTGAGTAAAGGTGTGAATGTGGTGACATTACGGGGGATAAGAATTCAGAAGAGAGTGTATTGATGCATTGCTGAACAGTAAGTGTGGACTTCATGTGTTTTGATCCTTTCCATAAATCTTATCAAAAAGATGAGTCTTCAATAGTTTGCGGAAGTTGGTCAGTTCGTAGATCGTTTTCAGGTTGCGTGGTAATGTGTTCCAGAACTGCATGCTCATGTAAGAAAAGGTTGATCCTTTGATCTACAAGCTGCTTAGAAGTTGAAGGGGATAATGTGTATCCTTTATCCTGCTGATGGGTAAATAGGGAGAATGCAAATGCATAACTGGCATTTAAAAGGTGTAGGTGGATTTTCAAAATCTGTACTTTCATGTGTTCTACCGAAAATACTTTCTGGCTGATATTCAGCGCTATTTATCTTGCCAGGAATGTCTGGTTTAATAGCACATAGCCAGCTAGTTGTTATTATTCAGCACAAGATAACTGGTTATCTTTGCTGAATATTAGCACTTAGTGCATAGTGGCTAACCGGCTGTATCACGCAATATAACCAGTTAGCCATGAATATTCAGTACTTCACTGGCTACGTTTAGCAGCCAAACCGGTCCGCATAAATAGCTGTCCTGTCTTTGACCACTATAAACTTATCTGTCCAGTGCTGAATATTAACATAGCCGGTTAAGTTTAAGCCAGCCACAGAAAAAACGGATATTCAGTGCCGGTCACTGGAAATGACCTGGTATTGAATGTCCCCGCTCTGAGCTGATGGTGGCACTTAGCTGGCCTGCCTTCTTTTTTTTTAAGTATTTTTATTACGTTTTTAACATACATGGAACATATGCTAATAACAACAATTGAACCATTTTCCTGAATGTTCAATCCTCTACCCCCCCCCCCCCCCCCAACACATAATATTGATAATGACCGTTATGACTACATGGTGCTGCTTTGTCCTAGTACCATATTAAGGAGTTACTATAAGTTTGGGTGCATCCAAATCCACACCAGCTGTCAGTCTCCATGCTGTATACTTGTAGCTGGCCTGTCTTCTGCTGGTTGAATATTGGCCAGCGTAACTTTAATTGTCAAAGTTATATGTTTAAACTGCAGTTGCACCATTGAAGATTAGCCCATTGAGCTTGAAGAAAAAGCATTGCAGATAACTAATCATGGAATTTGCTTTGTTTTTCTGCATAACAGTTTGAAGTATTTGATAACTTTTTTGCCAAGGGAGGATCTAAAACTCTAACTTTTATTTATCAAGAAGCAGATGCACCAGGAGTAGGTAAGAGAATTTTTCTAATATATTTTTATTACTGAACTTGTAAATAGCAAATTATGGGCTCCTTTTATGAAGCAGAGCTGCCATGGGCTTCTTCACATTCAGCACATGCTGATCAGTAGCACCATTTTGTAAAAGGAGCCCTATATTAGGTAAAATTCTAGGGATACAATATTTCAGTACAGTGTTTTCAAACTTGGATTTTGGAATCCTTTGTTGAGTTTTACTTTCAGGATATCCACAATAAATATTCATGAGCTGTATTTTCTAAGGACAAATAAGACTGATACATCCTTATTCAAGGGTGCCATCACTGATGGAGCCCAGTGTGGGAAGCACTCCTCCAGCAACTTTTCTAGATGCTTTTGTACAGGCCTACCCAGTGGTGTGCTGGTAAATGTTTAACAGGCTCTCTCCCCGGTCCACCTCTGCACTCGCCCTCAAAATTGCAGAGCTGGCTATAGCTGGGGAAAGAGCCGGGGGGAGGGGGGCAATGCATTACTCTCTCCAGGAAAAAAAAAATTAAATGATCCCAGGTTCCAATCTAATTCATGTTTAATGTGGGATAAAATGCCATAAATAAGTAAATATAAACTTTTAACGTTGAGCACCTGATTCTCAAAGTGGACATATTCCAAACACTATAATGAAAATAAAATGATTTTTTCTACCTCTGTTGTTTGGTGACTTTGTTTTTCTGATCATGCTGGCCTAGTATCCGATTCTTGCCCTACATCCGTAAGTAAAAGCTGGGTCCTCCGCAGACTTGACTGTCCAGTGGATCCAGCTTCTGCCTATTTTCTCCATCCATGTACAGTTTTTCTCCTCTCTTCCTTTTCCCTCATCTCATCTCCTTCCTCTCTCTTCCCTTCCCTCCATCCATGTCCTGCATTTCTTATCTCCCTTCCCTCTCCTCCGTCCATGTCTAGCATTTTTCCTCTCCCCCCCTCCATCCATGTCCAGCATTTCTCCTCTCTCCCCTCCATTCATGTTCATCTCACTTCTCTCTTCCCTCCCCTCCATCCATGTCCAGCATTTCTCCTCTCTCCCTTCTCCTACATCCATGTGCATCTCCTTCCTCTGTCTTCCCTCCCCTCCATCCATGTCCAGCATTTCTTCTCTCTCCCCTCCATCCATGTGCATCTCCTTCTTGTCTTCCTTTCCCTCCCCTCCATCCATGTCCAAAACTTCTCCTCTCTCCCTGCCCTCCCCTCCATCCATTCATGTCCAGCAACCCTCTCCCTCCCCTGCCCTCCATCCACCCATGTTCAGCAACCTTCCTCCCTCTCCTGCCCTCCCCTCCATTCTCCCATGTCCAGCAACTCTCCTCTCCCCTCCCCTCCATCCACCTATGGCCAGCAACTTTCCTCTCCCCTGCCCTATCCTCCATCCACCCATGTCAAGCAACTCTCCTCTCCCCTGCCCTCCATCCATCCGTATCAAGCAATTCCTTGTCATCAAGCAGATGAAGCCATTACATATGGGTTTTGTCCATCAACCAGCAGGGGGAGATAGAGAGCACTCAAATTTCACAGTGCCACATGCCTCTTCAGTATTCTCTATCTCCCCAAGCAGGGTGGTTGCAACTTGATCAAGCTCCTTACAAAAATCTGCCTGGGGGTGGCTCCTGGTTTGCCAGTTGTTAGCCGGGGTGTTAGAGGCTATAGCAGCTTCACTTTAAAGGCACATAGATTAGCCCTTTCCCTGCCTTACCCATCCCCCCCCCCCCAGTGGATGTGAGCACATTAGTTTCACTTTTCCCTGCTCTTTCCCACTCTATACTTGGTGGATGCAGGCACATTGGTCTGCCTTTCCCACTGTTCTGTACCTCCGGAGTTGATTTGATTGCCTCTTTTGCTGTTTCCTCTACTTTCCTCACAGCGTTAAAAAAAAAAAAAAAAAAAGCAAGAGGTTTTCTTCAGTTTCTACAGCGTGACCGGAGCTTGTATACTCGGTCCAGTGAGGTAAGAGTATTTTCTGACTCCTCTGGGGAGGGCCCGCGATCGGGACGTTTTTGGCGCGAAGCCGCCATTTTGAATTTTCCGCCGTTTTTTGGCGATGGCTGCAGAGAGTGTTAAGCGCTCTTCCAAGTGTGGCAAGCGCAGATCAGCAGCGGGGCTCTGTAAAACGTGCTGTTCAGGCGTAAGAGCCGGCCCGAGCATGGCGAGCGATGATTCTTCCCGCTCGGTGGAGCTGGCAGCGGGTGCCATTTTGAAAGCACCACATGGCACGACCCCCGCTGAGGCGGAGGGTCTGGAGACCGGAAGTGGCCCTCGAATTGAGGCTGGCCAAAGAGCTACTAGCCCCGGATTGGAACCGGGTGCCCAGGGCGAGTTTTTCTCCCCTGACTTTGTATTATTGCTTCATAATGCTTAAAAGAGCTCAGCCACAGGGGTTTTCTACGGCCCCCCCTTACTGCCCCTCCGGTGGATGCCTGCCTGGGATTGCCCTCTGAGGTGTTTTTCCCTGATAGCTGGCCGCAAGAGAAGCGCAGAAGGGTAAATTCCCCTTCAGATAGTGGCACACCCCCCTTCCCCCCCCCCCCCCCCCCCCCCGTGGTCGGGATGTGGTGACTCTGAGGGGTCTGGCAGGCCCTCGTGGCCAGAGGAACCAGAGGAAGGTGCAGAAGGGCCACTGGATCCAGATGATCTGTCCGCGCTGAGGATTTTCCACCGCGAGGAGCTGCCAGCGCTTATTTCAGATTGTCTTACAGGTCCTCTCTATTGAAGATCCTGGGAGTGGCGTGGCCTCCTCTGGAAATCCGAGAATGGCAAGTACCAAAAAGCCTGCTCGAGCCTTTCCTTTGCATGACTCCATCCAAGAGCTTATTTCAGCTCAATGGGCTGACCCCGAAGGACCTTTGAAAGTTTCCAGGGCTATGGGGCAATTATTCCCTCTGAATGAGGAGCATTTGACTCGCTTTGCAATGCCTAAGGTGGATGCCCTAGTCACAGCTGTGACAAAGAGAACTACCCTCCCGGTTGAAGGAGGTGTTGCCCTGAAGGACATGCAAGACCGTAGACTGGAATCAGCACTTAAACGGTCTTTTGAAATTGCTGGTCTTACTATTCGGGCGTCTGCATGCAGTTGTTATGCTGCTGGAGCCTGCCTGGCATGGTTGCAACAGGCAGTGGAACAGCCTGGTGATGGAGCGGAGCCCTTGTCTGAAGTGGCTCCGCGAATGGAGTCGGCCTTGTCCTTTTTGGCTGACGCCCTTTATGATATTGTCAGAGCTTCGGCTAAACAGATGGCTGTAGCAGTGGCGGCTCGCCATCTTCTGTGGCTATGGCATTGGGCGGCGGACATGGCCTCTAAGCAAAGGTTGGTGAAGTTGCCCTTTCAAGGCCTTCTCCTGTTGGGTGAGGAGTTGGAGAAAATTGTGAAAGGCCTGGGAGATGCTAAACCCCAGCGCTTACCCGAGGATAGGCCGCAGCCTCCCTCCAAGGGTCAGGCGGTTCACTCCTCTTACAGACCTCGCTTCCGTGAAGCTAGAAGGTACCGCCCAGGGCATTCTGCTGGGTCCACTTCTCATGGCCGGTTTTCAGCAGAGGAAATTTTTTCGCTCGGACAAACGTTCCGCAGCAGCAGGCTCAAGACCTGGAGTTCAAGGGCGACCCTCTCAATGAGGGTGCGCCGGCCCCCTCCTCGCTTCCTGTTATAGGAGGACGTCTTTCCCTCTTTCTCGAGGAATGGGCCAAGATTACCTCAGATCAGTGGGTCTTGGACCTGATCAGAGAAGGATACCGAATAGAATTCGATGCCCCGATAAGAGACGTGTTTGTGGAGTCCCGATGCGGTTCTGTCGCCAAAAGGGCGGCGGTAGAGGAGACCTTGCAAGGCTTGATTCACATTGGGGCAGTTTCCCCCGGTGCCTCCCGCCGATTTCGGCTGCGGCCGCTACTCTATTTACTTTGTGGTGCCGCGAAAAGGTGGGTCTTTTCACCCTATTCTGGACTTAAAAGAATTAAACAAGTCCCTAAGAGTGCGGCATTTTCACATGGAAACCCTGCGCTCCGTCAGTGTGGCTGTACAGCCAGGAGAGTTTCTCACATCTCTGGACCTGAAAGAAGCTTACTTGCACATTCCAATTTGGCCCCCGCACCAGAAGTTTCTGAGGTTTGCGGTGATGGGAAAACATTTCCAGTTTCGGGCCTTGCCTTTTGACCTCGCCACAGCTCCCCGAACCTTTTCCAAGGTAATGGTGGTAGTAGCTGCTTTTCTCAGGCGAGAAGGTATCCGGGTTCACCCGTACCTAGACGACTGGCTCATCAGAGCAGACTCCGCAACAGAGAGCCATCAAGCTACAGCCAGAGTGGTCTCAGTACGGCAATCTCTGGGCTGGGTCGTCAATGTAGCCAAAAGTCACCTGACCCCCTCGCAATCTCTAGAATATTTGGGGGCACAGTTCGACACAGACTCGGGATATGTATTCCTACCCGAGCAAAGACGTTGCAAGCTTTAGAATCAGGTCCGTCTGCTCCTGAGGATGCCCCGCCCGCGAGCTTGGGACATTGTCCAGCTGTTGGGATCGATGACGGCCACCTTGGATTTGGTGCCCTGGGCGAGAGCGCACCTGAGAACTCTGCAGTATTCCCTGTTTCAATGATGGTCTCCAGTATCTCAGGATTATCAATGCAGACTCTCTTGGCTCCCTGCGGCCCGACTCAACATGAAAAAGGATCTGAGGAAGCTAGAGGAATGGTCTAAGGTTTGGCAATTAAAATTCAATGCCAAGAAATGCAAAGTGATGCACTTAGGGAATAGAAATCCACGGGAGACGTATGTGTTAGGCGGGGAGAGTCTGATAGGTACGGGCGGAGAGAGGGATCTTGGCGTGATAGTATCTGAGGATTTGAAGGGACGAAACAGTGTGACAAGGCGGTGGCCGTGG
Source organism: Microcaecilia unicolor (assembly GCF_901765095.1). Taxonomy (NCBI): domain Eukaryota; kingdom Metazoa; phylum Chordata; class Amphibia; order Gymnophiona; family Siphonopidae; genus Microcaecilia; species Microcaecilia unicolor. The sequence continues at coordinate 11,865,726 of NC_044033.1, forward strand.
CTAGAAGGTTGTTAGGCTGTATAGAGAGAGGTGTGACCAGCAGAAGAAAGGGGGTGTTGATGCCCCTGTATAAGTCGTTGGTGAGGCCCCACCTGGAGTATTGTGTTCAGTTTTGGAGGCCATATCTTGTTAAGGATGTAAAAAGAATTGAAGCGGTGCAAAGAAAAGCTACGAGAATAGTATGGGATTTGCGTTACAAGACGTATGAGGAGAGACTTGCTGAACTAAACATGTATACTCTGGAGGAAAGGAGAAACAGGGGTGATATGATACAGACGTTCAAATATTTGAAAGGTATTAATCCGCAAACGAACCTTTTCCGGAGATGGGAAGGTGGTAGAACAAGAGGACATGAAATGAGATTGAAGGGGGGCAGACTCAAGAAAAATGTCAGGAATTATTTTTTCACGGAGAGAGTAGTGGATGGTTGGAATGCCCTCCCGCGGGAGGTGGTGGAAATGAAAACGGTAACGGAATTCAAACATGCGTGGGATAAGCACAAAGGAATCCTGTGCCGAAGGAATGGATCCTCAGGAGCTTAGTCAAGATCGGGAGGCGGGGCTGGTGGTTGGGAGGCGGGGATAGGGGTGGGCAGACTTATACGGTCTGTGCCAGAGCCGGTGGTGGGCAGCGGGACTGGTGGTTGGGAGGCAGGGATAGTGCTGGACAGACTTGTACGGTCTGTGTCAGAGCCGGTGGTTGGGAGGCAGGGCTGGTGGTTGGGAGGTGAGGATAGTGCTGGGCAGACGTATACGGTCTGTGCCAGAGCCGCGGTGGTTGGGAGTAGGGGCTGGTGGTTGGGAGGCGGGGATAGTGCTGGGCAGACTTATACGGTCTGTGCCCTGAAGAGCACAGGTACAAATCAAAGTAGGGTATACACAAAAAGCAGCAAATATGAGTTATCTTGTTGGGCAGACTGGATGGACCGTGCAGGTCTTTTTCTGCCGTCATCTACTATGTTACTATATGTTACTATGTGTTCCTTCCGTGGCCCTTGATAGGGCGTGTGCTCCTGCGGATTCGGCTTCACCCAGGAGAAGTGGTTCTCATCGCCCCGGATTGGCCCAGGGGGCCTTGGTATGCGGACCTCCGACAGATGCTAGTGGAGGCTCCCCTTCCTTTATCTCTGGTACCGAACCTGTTGTCGCAGGGACCAGTGGCCATGGAGGACGCCTGCCGTTTTGGTCTTACGACATGGCTATTGAGAGGGCGCAATTGAGAGGCAAAGGCTATTCCAATAATGTTATTTCCACTCCTGCAGGCCCGCAAGCGGTCCACTTCCGTGGCTTATGCCAGGATCTGGCGCCAGTTTGAGGCTTGGTTTGTTTCAAAAGCGATCACACCCATGCGGGCTCCTGCTTCGCCGATTCTGGACTTTTTGCAGGATGGTGTACAAAAGGCTTGGCCTATAATTCCCTGCGGGTGCAAGTGGCAGCATTGGCCTCCCTTCATGGTAAGGTTGCAGGCGTGTCTTTAGCTGCTCATCCAGATGTGGCACGGTTTCTTAGAGGGGTGCTTCGGCTCCGTCCTCCCGTGCGGGCACCTTGTCTAGCTTGGAACCTGGGGCTAGTTTTGAAGACTCTACAGGGTTCTCCTTTTGAGCCGCTACGGCGAGCTTCAGAGAAAGATTTGACACTAAAGGCCGTTTTTCTGGTGGTCATTACTTCGTCGAGACGGGTGTCTGAGCTCCAGGCGCTGTCCTGTCGAGACCCATTTCTGCAATTTTCAGAGTCCGGGGTCACGGTTCGTACCGTGCCTTCCTTCATGCCTAAGGTGGTTTCAGCGTTTCACCTAAACCAGCCTATTTTTCTACCCTCTTTTGTTAAGGAGGAGTTTCTAGAATCCTTTGGGCAGTTGCACCTGTTGGATGTGCGCAGGACTCTGTTGCAGTATCTGCGAGTTACTAATTCTTTCAGGGCCTCTGATCATTTGTTTGTTTTACTATCAGGTTCTCGCAGAGCGTCTCCAGCGTCTAAAGCCACTATTGCCCGCTGGCTCAAAGAAGCTATCTTTTCAGCTTATCTGCTTGCTGGCTGGCCTCCACCTGTAGCCTTTAAGGCACATTCTACAAGAGCGATTTCTTCCTCTTGGGTTGAAACTGGAGCACTCTCTCTTCATGAGATTTGCAGTGCAGCAACATGGGCTTCAAAGCTCTCATTTGCCCGACATTACAGGCTGGATGTGGCTGCTAGGAGGGATGCGCGTTTTGGAGCACAAGTGCTAGTGCGTGGTGTGACTTGTTCCCACCCTATATAGGGATTGCTTTGATACATTCCATACGTAATGGCTTCATCTGCTTGATGACAAGGAAGGGAAAATTAGGTTCTTACCTTGGTAATTTTCTTTCCTTTAGTAATAGCAGATGAAGCCATGAGCCCTCCCTGTATGATTGTCTGCATTGCAGTGATTCTGATTTTAGGTGCTGTTCTTGTTTCCTGAAGTTATATTCCTTCCTTGGGAAGTCGGAAAACAGTCTTCAGTATTCTTGTTCACTTATAGGAGAATGAGTTCATTCCCTCCAGTTCATGTGTAGGAGGTTGAGTTCATTCCCTCCAGGAGGATGTGTGTATTTCCTCCATAAATACAAAGAGGGAGCCGGCTCGCCATGCGGAACAACTGGCTCGCAAGATCTTAAAAAATTTAACAACCGGCTCTTGCGAGGTGGTGCGAGCCAGCTCCAGCACACCATTGGGCCTACCACACAGGTGCATCTATTCCTGCCTGCTGCTATCATGCAGGACCTCCCCAGTCCTCAGTTTTCCGTAGATCTGATCAGACCCTTTTTCAGTCACCATTGTCTAAACAGCCAAATTGTGTGACTTTATCTTTTAATTTTTTTTCTGTAAGGTTTGTCAC